>NC_138576.1:180801-273809 GCF_964289735.1 Phaethon aethereus
ACGATGCCCACGGCGATGCTCTGCGGGGAGAGATCCGCGCTCAGCACGCGCCTCGGGCGGGGCCGACCGCCCCCTCCCGCGGCTCCGCCCGCCCCCTCCCGCGGCTCCGCCGTTCTCACCAGCAGCCCGGAGCCCACGGACACCACGTTGGCCACGGCGTACTCGAGGGTGACGGGGCGGCTGGCGCCGGCCACGTGCCGCAGGACCGAGCCGTGCACGATGGCGCCCAGCACCAGGCTGCCGTGGCCCAGCACGATGAGCCCCAGCCCCGCGCGCATCAGCCGCCGCGGCTCCGCCAGCGCCCCCGGCGCCCGCCGCCCCCCGCCTGCCATGGCCGCCGCCGCCGCACGAAGCGCCGCCCGCCGCCAGCACCGCCCCGGGGCGGGGCAGGGCGGCCCCGCCCGCCGCCGCGGCTCGGAAAGAGGCAGCACTCGCGTATTTACAAAACGGTTTATTAAAAATAGGAAACGATAGAAACGAGACGCGGGAGCGGCGCGAACCCGCCGGCCCGGGCGGCGGCAGGGGGGGCCGCGCAGCGCCCGCAGCGCGTGCCGAGGGGCGGGGCCGCTGTGCAAAACACGTAAACAAAGTGCAGCCGGGGGGGGCGGAGCGGCAGCGCGCGGGCTGCGGCCCCCCGGCCCCGCCCGCGGGGAGGGGAGGGGCTGGGGCCAGAGGCCGCTGCGGGGGAGGGGCAGAGGGGGGCGGGGCTTAGGGGCGCCCCTGCGTGCCTTTAAATTAAAAAAAAAAACCAAGAACCAGACCCCCAAACGCTTCTGTGCTGTGCAAAAGACACTTTGTACAAGTCAAACAGAACAAACTCCATGCACATGAACGGGGCTGCGGCCCAGCCCCCAGCCAGGGCCCGCCGCCCGGGCCGGCGGTAACGCTGGCGCACGCAGCCCCCGCGGGCGGGCGGGCGGAGCCCAGCCGCGGCACATGCAGGTCAGCTTCCAAGCGCTGCAGCTGGGGGCTCGCTGGTGCCCTACAGTGATGGACAGACACAGAAGGGGTCTCAGGCAAGAAAGCCGCACCGGCCGCCCGGAAGCCGAGGGCTGCTAAGAGGACACGGTCACGGCCGTCAGGGCTCCGTTCCGGGTATAGTAGAACTTGCTGAATGCCTCTTCAAGTAAACAGGTAAGTCTGCTCTGGTCAGCCTGGGAAGAACAAGCTACAGTGAGGGGAGGGCCCAGCCTGTGCAAAGCTAGGGGCTTGGCAGAAGCCTGCCAGGGCACAGGGGCAGGTCTTGCTTCTCCTACCTCCCCAGCTAGAAAAGGACCGATCGGGCACGAATCATTTAAGTTTGAGAAAGGAATGCAGACCTCTATCCTGGCCCGAGCCCCAGGCCTGCTTACCTCACTGATGAATCCAAGCTGGACCAGTTCGGCTGCCAGCTCCTGGATGTTGTCATCTGCAACAGAGATGGGCATTAAGTGCCAGGTCTGAGTGTGCTGCCAGCCCCAGGGCACCAGGGCACGGGAGGAAAGGTACTTACTGGGCTGCAGGTCACAGCTCAAGTGTCGATTCAACTTGTCTTCCAGTTTCAGCAGCAGTGTTAACTGTGGGGTAGAGAAGTTCTCGTGAGGGACTGCATGGTGGCCACAGACAAGCCAGGAACATCCCCAGAAAATCTGCCCCCCAGAGCCCCATAGGAGTCTAACAGAACCACCACATCCAGTTCCATCCCAAACCACAGCCAGCAGCACCATCTGGCTGAGGAAACCCAAATCTAGGGGCGGGCCAAAAACATTCCCTCCGTGCCAGGTCAGCCACAGGCAGGGGCCTGGCTCTGGCCCCCAAAGGCGGCAGAGGGTGACACCAGGCACCAGCAGCACACCAGCACACGGGAGCCCCGAGCCCTGCGCAGCTGCCCCGGCACACCCCCACGCGGCACGCCCAGGCAGAAGATGGGAACATACATGATGCTTCACTCCCTCCTCTACTGACTCAATGTTGCACTGCATCAGCACCACCTGGAAGGGGAGCAGAGACAGCCTGTGACCGACTGCTGCTGCACCGCACGGCGGCCTGGCGAGGGGAGGAATGGAGCTCCCATCTCTCACCTTGCGGGTCTCCACCTCAGCAGGCTCTGGAGTCGGGGTCTTCACTGATGGTGGAGCAATGGGAGATTTCACTACTACCTGCTGGGGCTGCTGGGGTCGTGGCATCCCAAAAGCTGTGAGTGGGTAGATACCATTCCTACAAGAAAGGAGCAGGGTCTGAGGTTATGCCTCCCTGAAATTTTTCCAGTCTCACACACAGTTAAAGTTGCCCTTTAAAAAAACCCTCTTACCTCACATCCTCCAGGAACTTGTCCAGCTCCAACGCTGGAGACTGTGAGAAGCTGGGCGGTGAGGGGTGAAAAAGAAAAAAGTACTGGGGTGAGAAGTCACCTAACAGAACCATCCACTCAGGTCTCTTCAGATGCAATTTCAAACCCCCATGTCCTAGACTACAGCTGTGTCAGTGGGCAGGATGAGTACAGACAGAGGCAGCCAGCCAAAGGCAAGAGAAACTTCAATCCTCCTGTACAGGAAGAAACTATTCACAGAAGCTAAGGATGAGGCAGTATTTTAATTATGGCAGAACAGGTATCAGCTCCCTGTAAAGAGCTGTCTAATGCAAACAATTATTTGGAAGCTAGCCCAATAACACCATGTTCCTAGCAAGGTTTTTCAGACATCTGTTATACCAGACCCATGAAGCCTGTGTCCCATCTCCAGAAGAACAAGGGCACTCAACACTGCAAAGGCAAGAACTTCTGCAGCAGCTGATGGCACAGTATGACCAGCCATATCACTCCAGACCAGAAACTGGAAACTACACCTCAGGATTTAATGCCCTGCCCAAATATTTCTCACTTCAGTTTGAGACACTTTTATTCTCTCTAGTTTCTTTCCCAGATTGCTCAGTCAGCTTCTTAATGTAGTGTCTCAGAGGAAGTCTTCCTACCAATTCATTTTTAATCCCCAGCCTCTAATTCCATTGAGCATCTTCCTTGCTGGTGGCTGATGGAGGATAGCAAGCACTGACAACGCCTCCCCTTTGTGCCATAACTTGTCGTATGTCTACTGCTCTTCCTCTTTCTCACCCTCAAGAACATACAGTTCCTCCATGTGGTGACAATGATGTCCAGTCACTTGGTGAAGTCAGCTCTCTGATCTGCTGAAGGACTGTTCACAAAAGGTTGCCACTTTGTACATGTACATTGTGCAGGTAACATCTTTAGACATTTCACCCAGCTACCATAACCTGCTCTCCCATTATTTGGCACCCTGATATCATACTTGCTCTCATTTACAGCTGCACAGCAGTGCATTTTCAACAAGCTGGAAATGGTCTTTTCCTGTGGTGTTACTTCACGGCCTTCTCAAACAGAGCAGCAGTTCTTTTTTTCTCTAAAACTATTATCGTCTTTTGCACAGCACAGGGAGTTAGCAACACCAGAATAGCCCACAGCAAGTACCTCACTTCTTTCTGGTTTTGACTAACAAGGGAGACACAGGTTCTACTTTACTAATTCCCTAGTAAAACACTTTCCTCATATCCTTGGTCAGTTCAGCTTTTTAGTATCCACTTGATCACAGCTGCTTTTAGACTGGTTTCAACAAAAACTTTGTTTTTGTCAGTCTTCCCCGTACCACTGTCTTAAGACTGCTTTGAAGAATTTCAGAGACTAGCCAGAGACTGCAAGCTGCTCAAATCCTACCATGATCCCCCCTAAGTGCTTTGCTGTTCCATCAGATCTGGTGTAGGCTGCACATCCACCTCAGTTCCCCAGACCAGCCTCCAGCCCTTTTCAACACACACAACATCTGTTACCTTCCCACCCTCTAGCAGAGTAGTAGTTTTCAGCAAAAATGTACGATTTTTTCTAGCAGCTCAGTTTGCATGGCACTCTGAGTCATCTGGAAGTGATGTGCTCTGACATTTCAAGTCATTACTATGCTTTCTTTTTCCTTTTCCAGCACCTCTGAGGTACTGCACTACCAAAAAGCAAGTCACAGGCTGCCATATGCTAGATAGCCAATCCTCCGCAGACTGAAGTCCAATATATGTAAAGAATCTCTCTTATACAGCTTCTGCTGCTCTGGAAGCACCCTGGTCTTCTCTGGAAATACAGTATCCACATCTTAAGTCTTTTCAGCTAACCTCTCAACTAGATGAGATCTCGTTATCCAAAATTTAACATACTTGCTCCATACATATTACAGTCACTTACTTAGGGAGCCACGTCTATAGTTTAAGTGGCTGCTGTGTGTTACTGATAGCTGCCCAAAACAGCCTTTCCCTTTGCATACTGTAGAATAAGCTGCTCTGTTAAGAAAACACTGAGGAACCATTTCTCCAACATGTTGGGCTCCATTTGACAAGCCTGTGGTTGATCCGAGTCACTTCCCCAAACTGTTCAGCCAGGCTTTGCTAAGGACTGTTCCAGCTACAGTGTGTTAAATTTCCCACCCCTTCTTCCGGGGAACAATTCACATCTCGTCTGCATGCAATCTGCCCACAGAACGCGTGTACAAGCTCTTTTTCAACGCAGGAGTTACCCTCCACAGATTTTTTTTTTTTTTTCTTCTGCACCCAGACAGAGAGTGACTGCTCCTTCACCAACAACACCATCAGCTCCTCTCTGTTTCCCAGTTAATGGTGAAATACCAACACTAACTTGAAGGGAAGAATCCCAGACAGATCCTTCAGTGCTCACCCCAATGCCCTGGCATCTGTTCCACATGCACCTGAGCAGACCCCTGCAAGCACAACACAGGGTACTCACATCATCTTGACTCCTTCCCTGTCCACATGATTAATCTCTGCCAACACTGCACTCATGTCAAGGTTTTTGGTCATTTCTTCTAAAGCATTTTCAGGAATCATATCTATTGAAAAAAGAAGTTAGAACAACTGCAATTCCCTTCCAACAAAAGCAATAAAAACCCCAGAGGCTTTAGGCTGTTAAACCCCTATGCCACCCAGAGCAGGCAGGGCCCCATCGCCCTCCAGGCTCTGCGGCGACCACAGCTCTGTGTCACAAGGCCCCGGTCCCTGCCTGTTAGGAGAAGCACGAAGGTCTTGGTTTCCAGAATGCCAGCCGTACTGACAGCTTAGTGAAGCTTTGCAGAGCGCGAGGTGTGGCACCCTGGGACTCCATACTCACGCTGATGTCCAACAATACAGTGAGCAGCCAGTAGCTTTAGCGATGGCACCTCAAACAACGCCTGATGAAAAAGGAGCTCCCGGGCAGTAGGACGCTTGCCAGGGTCCTGTTCTAGACACTTCTGAATGAACTCCTGAAAGAAAAATTGTGTAAGACCATGTGCAATGCCAACATGTCTGCAGGGACGCCGATCCCTCCTCACTCACCCTCTGCAAGGGGTCCTCCAGCAGCTGGATGGCACTGTTAATGGCCTCCTGGGGCACGTAAGACGACTCTCCATTACCCTGTATTTCCAGCACTGCCATCTGCAAACACAAAGCAGCGCATCAGACTTCACTGAGAAATACTGACTACATTGAACAGAACTCAAGGAGACCACTGCCAAGCGTGAGATCATAACAGCCAAGTCGTTTGGTGCTATTTAAGGTCACAGTTTGTGGCGGCAGAAAGACAATGACTGCCTCATTATGATAGCTTGTTTCTAGCACCCTAACAGATTGCCAGGGAGACCTGAAAACTCAGGCCAGCATCACCTTAGACAGTAAGTATCTCTGTTTTGAACCTCATGATCCATTGGGCTGTACTTCTGCTTGATAATTCCCATTCTCTAATGAAGCACTAACTGGATCACTGCCAGAATCTGACAGTGTCCCTCCTGGCTGTATGAATAGCTCTGTATCACAGGCAGAAAAGCAAGCACACAACTCCATCCAGAACTGGCTTCAGCCAACACATACACAAATTCCCAACTAGGAAAGGCTGGCAAAAAGGTTCCAGAGAACATCTTAAGATTCAACTCAAGTTTTGCTTCCTAAAAGTTGTGCGTTTCCACATTTCTCTTCCTGCTTCACTTATGGGATGCGCAGCATAGGTTCAGAATTCTTTGTGTTGCTCTTTCTGACAATTCTTCTCAGAAAATACTTCTACCAACCACTCCCATTTCCTAGACATGGGCCTACTGGTGGCAAGGACAGAGGAACCACTAAGCTGCTAAGATCAGGTATGTCAGACAGGTGCTGGCTGCAGTCAGGTGTATCAGGTGGGGACAGGCTGTCCCAGAAGAGCTATAGACTACATCTCTCCTCTCCTCCAGATACCACAGGAAGAACAGGTACTCCCCAGAAGGCAAGTTTTGTTCTCCATGTACATGAAGTACAACTTGCAGTAGTGATTGCTCCCACCAGCCGGCGGGTCAGACTTCAGAACTGGCCAAGACCCACAGAATAATGAATTACACATTAGGAATTTCAGAAAGAACTACACATTACTGAGTTATTTACTTCTTAGTAAGGCATTTGGGGGAGCCTTGATAGGATCCCTCCAAGGCAAAGCGCATTTGGTTCAAAGAACAAAATGCACTTGTTACCAAGCTAACCCACCCATAATCACAGCATCTCCACAAGAGCCTTCTCCTTACCTCAAATGCATACTCCCTGTCCCATAGCCAAAGTGTTCCACACTCACCTCCAGTGCACACATCCCAAAGGAGTAAATGTCCACAGCAGTAGTGACATTGGCAACTTCTGTAACACAGAAATAATGCTCTGTTATCAAACCATCCCTGCATTCAGCAGAACCACTTCTGTATCATGCTATGATAACCCTGCAAGCTACGATAATCCTGCAGCCTTCTTTCCCTCCTCTGGTATCAAAAGACAGACGAGTTGAAACATGTAAGCGGGCAAATAACTCAAAACTGTTAGCGTGACATCTGTCATGAGCCTGTAGCTGAAAACAAGATGCAGAACAGCTTGGAAGCATTAGTAAGGCCAACAAAGCCAGGCTTGCAGTTGTAGCCACACCATACCTCCATACTCCGGGGCAAAGAAGTGCAGGTTCTTCTGCTCCTCACGACAGGTCTTCACATGGTTGTTAATTGTGTCCGGTGCCACTAGAAGAAAGTCACAAATGCTTAGGGTACAGGAAACTCTAGCCCATCCCTGACTAGATCCTAGGGAACGCATGCAATTCCAGGACCTTCTTGTGCCCAAAGGGGCAGCACAGTGGAGTCAAGTTGGCCCTTCATCAGTCCCTCATCTCAGGTCACTTGCCCTGATACACTTCTCCATTGTTTCCTTGGCTGCAGATCGACTAAGGCAGCTTAGCATTACTCTCCAAGAGCAAACCCGGTGACCACAGCTTCTGCTGAATGGGAAGACAAGCTGGGAAGGACTCCCTGTTGAAGTGAGAGTCCTGAAAGCACCTAACTTAGATCTATAGCATTTATCACAAGCAACACAACTACAACAGAAGCCCTAGGAACAGCCAGAGATGCCAAGGTCACTGCAATTAGTCACCACCTCAGGGCTCTAGAGGGATACACCTACACGGCAACTCTTCCACACATCAGTAGGGCACTGGTGCCGAAGTGCCTCAAGACAAAAGTCAGGCAAAGCTGCTGAATGAGGAGAGATGGCCACCCCAAGAACAGAAGCCTCCTGCCAGCCAGCACTTCCACAACAACCACAAACCACTCAGAGCTACGGGGAGGGAGTAACTTCCAGCCACAAGAACAAAAAAGCAGAACACACAAGTATGGACCTCCCATAAAAGATAAAAGCCTTTGGGACAGACACCTCTGAAAAGACTGCAAACAACTCTCCAAAACTAAGCAGCTGGCTCTGCCAGGGAGAAACACTGAGGTAGGCAGGGAACACGGAGTCACCATCTCATCTGAAGCTCTACTTCCACCATCTCAGGCCCATCTCCCACTTCATCAGCCTCCTGGACAATCGCAGTTGGTCCTGGTCTGTACTGCTACAATGTGGCCTTAAGAAGGGACATGCCAAACCGCCTGTATTTTTCCAGGTGTTCCTGGATTAGGGCAGAAGACACCAAAGAGGATTGCCAGTTGAATCAGACTGAACTAGTTCCCAGCCTCAGAGGAGGGATGTTCTTTGGGCTCTGGTCAAACAAGAAGGATCTTCCTTGGTAACTCTGCTCAACCTCGCTGTGTGGCACATACCAAATCACATTATCTTATTCGAGCATTGGAAACAGAGCTTGCTCCAATGGCCAGCATCTACTTTCCCAACAAACTGTTCATGAATAGTTTATTGCTTTTTGTTCTTGTGCTAGCTCTTATCTTGGGACTCCAGTGACATTAATTCATTCCTGGTGCTTACCTGTTAACAGATACCACCAGGTCCTCTCAGCTTCACAGCCCTAAGCAAAGCAAGCTAAATTCTTTGTCTTCCTCTTAAGACCCGTGCTGTGTTTTCCCAGTAACACTGACTGCTTTAGATGAGCTCTGGCCAGGGCCATGCACAATCACACCAATTCTCTCTACTGGGGACTCTGCCCCAACGGATCTTAACATTGCGCACTAGGCAAGTGGGTCAAATTTCTCCCCTGAACAGCTAGCAGACGCCAGATCCTCCCAGTTCCTTCATCATTTGGGAACTGAGACTGCGTGCAGCTTTGTATTTTGCACTACTGAGTTACTTGCAGCTGGAATTTGTCCAGTCCTCTAATGTTTTCCTCTGTTTCTGGATGATACCCTTACTTGCCTCAACATCACAAGTTCCCTACATCTCCTATTAACAGCCTCAACATTAATGAGATCAGTGTCCGAGGGACTCCAAACCCTCCAGTGGGACAGCCCTTTTTCAGCTTCTACCCTGTCACCATGCCTCCAGCCAGCGCCTGGCTGCGTACAGGGTAAATCACCCAAGGTCTATCCAGCACAACAGGTTCTTATACTGGGCCTTCTAAAGAGCTTCCCAGACATCCACAATGGAGAAGTCCTGTTAGCTTGCTTTTGTCTACAGGCAGTATCTGCCTTAAGTAGCCCACTGTACATATCTGGTCTATAGGTGTCTACTAAGAGACGAGAGGCTACATCAGGTCTTCTCCAGCAGCTGTATTTCCTTACCATGTTTTCTTTCTGTAGATGTTTTAGTCAAGAAATCAAGATCAGGTTTAAGAGTACTAGCCCTTCCCTCCTCTAAGTAATTTATTCTTTTCTACTCAAAAGAACAATTCACCACTGTAAAAACAAACAGTTTAATACTGTCAAATGAGGTTTTGCTGCCTTAAAAAAAAACAACAACAACAACAAACAAAAAACCCCACCACCATACACACACACACACAGAGTCACTCATGACTTTCAGAGCTTCTGCTGGAGGCCTGCAGGAACTAAAAATAATTTTGCCTAAATCTATTGTATACCACTGGTGGGCGTGAGGGGTGGAGATGAGGACAGCTACAGCCCTAGGAAGGGCAGAGGCTGGTCACATCAAGAAATGCAATATTGCTGCAGATACGCAGCCACCTGTATACTGTGAAGTTTTTGATCAAGAACAAATCTTTCCTCAGAGTGACCAATACTATTAAGATTTTCACATTCCCCTGAGGCCTAAGCTGTAATGCAATCATAGGATCCCACTGATCCCAAACGCATTTGTTCCCTGTCTACAAGAACTATTACTTTGTCCCAGTTTTTGCAGAACAAGCAACAGACTTCAGAAACCCTTCTGGTCTAAAGTCCGTTTTGTTTTTTTTTAATGGGATACTGGATGTTTCTGGGCAGCATGCGGTATACATGAACTATCAAACAGGAGTGTTTGTGAACCCTGCTAAAGCTAGCACCTATTGCATGCATGACAGCCTCTGACTACCGGGAACTAACTAAACTATCTGAGGATATAAAATAAGACTTATTTTATAAGTCTTCTATTTGTTCTGCCTTTCCTATCAGTACAATGGATTGTAAGAGTAAACAGGAACTCAAACCCCACGTTCAGTTATGCAGTTCTGTACAGTCAGAGGTCTGGCAACCACCACGAAGATCCTGCGTGTAGCTGAGCTGCTGCCAGGGCAGCACCACTGTCCGGCCAGGGCCAGACCCCTGGAGAAGGACAGAGACATCAAGGCCTGCCCTGAGAGAGAGGCACTGTGCCAACAGTGACAGCGTTGCAGAAATTCAGCACATGCCATCAAGTGTTGGACCAGTGCCCGCAGGCAGGAACTCTGGCAAGGTACTACACAGGGCAACGCTGTCCTGCCAAACGTGGAGCAGAATCAGCCAAGTATAAAGTCATCTTCCAAATGATGTTTTGTTCAGCTTCATTTTCTAATGTGTTTTTAAATGCTGTTACTACCGCATGTTGGATGGCAAGGGCTAGTTCACTATCTCCCAGTCATTCTGTCCTTTGCTCCTGGGCCCTGTTTAAGAATGGGGAAGAGGCAGTAATCAACCATAAAAAGGCATTATCAACAGAAACCTTAGTCAGCGATGTAACACAGGCACTCCCATACCAGAAAGGCAAGTACAATGGAATCCCAGCCCAGCCTCTGTCTATAATGGCTGTCTGCACCTCATTAAGGACTTGATAATAAGCTTCTCTGCATCCAGGTCCTATGGACATTCCAGACATTTCTGGAAAGAGCTGGGCCTGCACTGTCTGTGGGAACTTCCAACTCAGACACACAGAAAGGCAGTTTTGAATTTGCTGGTTTAGGTCACCCAGGGACCTGTCCTCTCTGATATTCTGGTCACTGTGCCTCTGAACTTGTAGAGTCCCACTGACTGCTGCAGAGACTGGCTCTGCAGCTGGGGTTGATTAGCCACTCTTGGCAAGCCTTTTCCCTGTTCTAGCAGTTTATATCACAGCTCACGTGCAACTTGGCTGGAAGTCACATGCATAACCTCACTCTGTTATTGCAAAGCTGATGCAATGCAACAGCAGAGCAATAGCACAAGACTACCATATTCTTCACCGTATGCCTTAGACCTAAGCTGAGACAGCCTTGCTGGACACATCCGTTCCATTCATCACTGACAGCAGCAACCTGCTACTGAAGTCAACTCTGAAAAACTCACTGCAAGCATGTTAAACAAGGCAGACAAAAGTGCTGTTACACCTTGTGACAGTATTTAGAAGCTGGGACAAGAAACTTTGTGTTTGGTCTGCTCTAGTCCCTGTTGTAGGTCCATCACCTTGGTGTGCAAGCCACTTAGCACAGATAGAGGCTTGAGGGGAGCTTTGCCCAAGTGTACATGTTAAAACAAACTTTTAACTGTACAAAGTAAGAATACACACTTTAAGGTACCTCTGACACAAGCTCTTCTGACTGATTTGCACATGGCTGCCACCTGCCATCCACTTCTATATCTAGTGATGACTCTTAATTCTGCGAATGGCCAGATGCATGAAGGCTAAGGACAGTTATGTTAAGCAAGACAAACAATGAAGCGCAAAAAAGAAAGCCAGATCACCAAAATTAAAAACAAACTTGTCTTCTCTGTGGCTGAGAAAGGCAACAGCAGGGGGCACACTACAAGACATAGCACCATATGACTGATCAGTCTGGTAGGAAATTAGCAAAGTCAAGATGAATTTTGGAAAAGGATTCAGCCAAATATGGTGTCCATGGAGGGCAGATGATAGGAAGAGATGTGAAGTACAGTAAAAGGTCAGACAAGCAACTTGCCTTCAGCAAGCTGAACTCAATGTGACAATAAAAGCATAAAGAGAAATAATCAGCATTACTACAGGAACATGCAGAGCTTGCTAGACTTCTCAAACCCTCAAGGATGTGCTAGAGTGAAGAGCTCACCAGGATAAACAGACAGCTCAGAGCGCCTGTCAGTCAACAGGAGCGTCAGCCAAGAACGCACTTGGTCATTTTAGTTCCCAACTGTCACCAATGGCAGGTTTTAGCAGAGATCACAGAATCACAGAATCACCAAGGTTGGAAAGGACCTTCAAGATCATCAAGTCCAACCATTAATCCAGCGCCACCATGTTCCCTAAACCATGTCTTGAAGCGCCACATCCACTTGTTTTTTTGAACGCTTCCAGAGATGGTGACTCCACCACCTCCCTGGGCAGCCTGTTCCAATGCCTGACCACTCTCTCAGTGAAGAAATTTTTCCTAATATCCAATCTAAACCTCCCCTGGCACAACTTGAGGCCATTTCCTCTCATCCTACCGCTGGTTACTCAGGAGAAGAGACCAGCGCCCTCGTCGCCACAACCCCCTTTCAGGTAGTTGTAGAGAGTGATAAGGTCTCCCCTCAGCCTCCTCTTCTCCAGACTGAACACCCCCAGTTCCCTCAGCCGCTCCTCATAAGACTTGTGCTCCAGACCCCTCACCAGCTTTTTTGCCCTTCTCTGGACATGCTCCAGCACCTCAACATCCTCCTTGGCGTGAGGGGCCCAAAACTGAACACAGTATTCAAGCTGCGGCCTCACCAGTGCCGAGTACAGGGGCACAATCACTTCCCTACTCCTGCTGGCCACACTATTCCTGATACAGGCCAGGACGCTGTTGGCCTTCTTGGCCACCTGGGCACACTGCCGGCTCATGTTCAGCCGGCTGTCAACCAGCACCCCCAGGTCCCTTTCTGCTGGGCAGCTCTCCAGCCACTCCTCCCCAAGCCTGTAGCGTTGCCTGGGATTGTTGTGGCCGAAGTGCAGGACCCTGCACTTGGCCTTATTAAACCTCATACAGTTGATCTTGGCCCATCGATCCAGCCTGTCCAGATCCCTCTGCAGAGCCCTCCTACCCTCCAGCAGATCAACACTCCCACCCAACTTGGTGTCATCTGCAAACTTACTGAGGGAGCACTCGATTCCCTCATCCAGATCATCAATAAAGATATTGAACAAGACTGCCCCAGAACCGAGCCCTGGGGATCACCGCTTCTGACCGGCCACCAGCCAGATTTAACGCCATTCACCACAACTCTCTGGGCTTGGCCATCCAGCCAGTTCCTCACCCAACGAAGAGTAAACCTGTCTAAGCCATGAGCCGCCAGTTTCTCCAGGAGAATGCTGTGGGAGACGCTATCAAAGGCTTTACTAAAGTCCAGGTAGACAACGTCCACAGCCTTTCCCTCATCCACTAGGCGGGTCACCTGGTCATAGAAGGAGATAAGGTTGGTCAAGCAGGACCTGCCTTTCATGAACCCATGCTGGCTGGGCCTGATCCCTTGGTTGTCCTGCAGATGCCCTGTGAGCACTCTCAAGACCAACGCTCCATGATCTTCCCCGGCACAGAGGTCAGGCTGACAGGCCGGTAGTTCCCAGGATCCTCCTTCCGGCCTTTCTTGTAGACAGGCGTCACATTGGCAAGCCTCCAGTCTTCTGGGACCTCCCCTGTTAACCAGGACTGCTGGTAAATGATGGAGAGTGGCTTGGCAAGCTCCTCCGCCAGCTCCCTCAGTACTCTTGGGTGGATCCCATCAGGCCCCATAGACTTGTGGGTGTCCAGGTGGTTTAGCATGTCCTTAACTGCTTCCTCCTGGATTATGAGCAGGTTATTGTGTTCTCCATCCCCATCTTCCGGCTCAGGGGGCTGAATACCCTGCGGATACCTGGACTGGCTATTAAAGACTGAGGCAAAGAAGGCATTAAGTACCTCAGCCTTGTCCTCATCCTTGGAGACAATGTTCCCCACCATATCCAGTAGGGGATGGAGATCCTTCTTGCCTCTCTTTTTGTTGTTAATGTATTTGTAGAAGCATTTTTTGTTATCCTTAACGACTGTGGCCAGACTGAGTTCTAGCTGGGCTTTTGCCTTTCTAATTTTGTCCCTGCTTGACCTAACGAGATCCTTGTACACTTCATGAGTTGCCTGCCCCTTCTTCCAAAGATGATAAACTCTCCTCTTTTCCCTGAGTCCCAGCAAAATCTCCCTGTTCAGCCAGGCCGGTCGCCTTCCCCGCCAGCTCTTCTTACGGCACATGGGGACTGCCTGCTCCTGCGCCTTTAAGATTTCCTTCTTGAAGACTGTCCAGCCTTCCCGGACCCCTTTGTCCTTCAGGACTGTCTCCCAAGGGACTCTCTCAACCAGTGACCTGAACAGGCCAAAGTCTGCCCTCCGGAAGTCCATGATAGCAGTTTGGCTGACCCCTCTCCTTACTTTGCTCACAACTGAGAATTCTATCATGTCGTGATCGCTAAGCCCAAGACGGCCTCCGACCACCACATCTCTCACCAGTCCTTCTCTGTTTGTAAACAGCAGGTCCAGCAAGGCACCTCCCCTGGTGGGCTCACTCACGAGCTGTGTCAGGAAGTTATCCTCCACACACTCCAGAAACCTCCCAGATTGTTTCCTCTCTGCCATGTTATACTTCCAACAGATGTCCGGTAGGTTGAAGTCCCCCACAAGAACAAGGGCCAGCGATTGAGAGACTTCTGCCAGTTGCTTATAGAATGTCTTATCTGTCTCTTCATCCTGGTTGGGTGGTCTGTAACAGACTCCGAGCAAGATATCTACCTCATTGGCCTTCCCCCTCATCCTTACCCATAAGCACTCAATGTCCAATCAATGTCCAAATTGATGCCCAATCACATAGTGACTTGCCCTTTTAAACACTACATGCTGCAGAAGACATTTTCCTCTTGTCCTGTGTCCAGTTCACACCTACTTTTGTTCTGCATTCAACACTTCCTCCTTGCAAAGTGTTCTTTGCCCAACAGTCCTTCCTTTCCTCCTGAAGTAGCCATTGAACCACTCAGTCTCTTGCAAATGCCTAAGCATTCTCCAAAGCAAGAGTATATTACTCCACTATTCCAGTAAAGTGCTTAAGCACACTGTACTCCAGATTTCAACCGGCATAGAAAGCAGAGGAAAACAAGACAGCAGGAAGGATTAACAACTAACCTTTGAGATTAGTCCCAGGTTTGCTATGCAATCCAGCAACAGGGGACGATTAACCATCTTACTTATGCTGCACTGTAGCAGCACCACAGGGACCCAAAAATAATCAACTGAATGCAAGACCATCTGTTTGCGACTAGAAAGGGATGGCCATAGGGCCAGGATAGGTATGATGCCACGTTATTATCCCCTGCACTCACATAGTCAAGACACTTTCACTACTGCAAAAGGGTGTAAGACTGCATAAAACCAAGACATTTCACAGTTCACTTCATTTGCACACTGAGATGACAAATGCATTTTTGTTAGGGAGGGCAAAGCCTAGAAAATAAGTAACTAGGAAGCTCTTGGAAACAAGAAGCAGCATACAGCCATTAAACACCGAGTCAAACAGGAAAAGTGGTGGCAGATTTAAGCTCATCACAGAACACAAAGCATCCTACAGCCCTGCAAATCTCTACCAGGGAGTATAAACAGTGTTTGCAAAGTTATTTGCAACACTGAGTCAGCAGAAGCAAAAGGATTTTTTTTTTTAAACAGCTGGCTATCTAATGAGATGAAGAGGCAAAGAGGCTCAGTATATAAGAAGTTCACCATGTACAGTTACCAGTGCCAGGTAACAGCCCCCAGCTGCTTACATCTACGTTCATTCTTGCCACATCCACTGACATTGCTTCCAAGCAGTGTACGTAATCTCTGCTTAAAACATTGCCCACATTTCACTTCAGGGAAAATACAGCTGAAGCAGAACCAGTGATACAACACAGAGCTGATCTCATACAAAAATTCACGTACTTCAAAAGAGGTATCCTTCTCCACAGAAATTCATAGAGTCATAAAATCATGGGATGATTCAGGTTGGAAGGGATCTGGAGGTCACCTTCTCTAACCCCCCCGCTCCAGCAGGGACACCCACAGCTGGTTGCCCAGGACCACATCCAGACAGCTTCTGAATAGCTCCAAGGATGGAGACTCCACCACCTCCCTGGGCAACCTGTGCCAGTGCTCGGTTACACTGAAACGTGTTTCCTGATGTTCAGAGGGAACCTTCTGTGGTCCAGTTTGTGCCCGTTGCCTCTGGCCCTGTCATGGGGCCCCACGGGAAGGGCCCGGCTCCCCCCTCCACGTCCCCTCCCTGCAGGTGTTGGCACACGTGGATTCAGCCCCCTGAGCCCCCCCCGCTCCAGGCTGAGTAGTCCCAGCTCCCCCAGCCTTTCCCCACGGCAGAGATGCTCCAGCCCCTTCAGCACCTTCCTGGCCCCTTCCTGGGCTCTCCAGTCTGTCCCTGTCCCTCTTGCACTGGGGAGCCCAGCACTGGCCCCAGCACTCCCGGTGCGGCCTCACCGGAGCTGAGCAGAGGGGAAGGATCCCCTCCCTGGACCTGCTGGCAGTATTTTGCATAATGCAGCCCAGGGTATCATTAGCCTTCTTTGTGGCAAGGGCACATTGTTGGCTCACAGAAATATGAAGGCATATAAATGAATGATGGGAAGGAAAATCATCATGCTGTGTCAGATTTCTTGTGAAGCAGTGGATGGTATTTTTGTGTTTAAGTAAAAAAGCTTCAGAGTTTTAAACTGACATGTTTGACCACATCCTTTACATGGAAGTGAAAAGTGGGAGTAGGTAGAGAAATGCAAGACCGTAGACACAAGAACAGATAAAGAGGACCTGTAAGGTAAGTACTTGTCAATCCTGACTGTGTGCAGGCTCTTAAGCAAGGACTTTGGAGCTTATTAGCACTTTATTTGGAAGAGTTTCCCGATACAAACATCTTCATTCCAAACAATGGAAGATTGTGTGCAGGTTTCAAATGTCCCTACAAAGCCAAGTTCTAAGTTCTAGACCAGCGGAATGAAGGTCCTACAGACCAGGCAAACCCCTGCTTGGGCTGCACCATCTGACTGCAATACAGTATTTGTATCAAAAAGATGAAGAGGCAGCAGGACTGCTGTTCTTGCTCAGTTCTTTCACAGCTGAAATGGCAGGGCACTAATTAACTGCCGTAGCAAGTGCAGTGCAAGAATCACATGCAATCAGAAAAACAAGACAAGACATTCACTGAAATGCTATGGACCAAGCTACTCAAGGAGAACATTTTATTCCCAGCAGACAGACATACACTGAATAACAAAGTCCTCAGAAACATGACTATGAAAATTATTTTATGTTTTGAGCAGCTCTGCTTAACAGAAATTTGGATTGAACCAGTATAAATGCATATTTGATTAAAATGCAGTTAGGATCCACAAATTTGAGTATTTCAAGTTTAACTTCCCTGAATTTCAGGCTTCACATCTCTGTGATTACCATTGTTTCACAACATGCCAAAGTGAAGCTGCACAAATGACCCTGGAAGACTTAATAAACAGAAAAGCTCACCCCTGAAAGCAGAAGCTAGAGTGAAAACACTACTCTGCTCACATGCCTCAAGGCCTAAATCACAAAATTGTCTAGGTTGGAAGGGTCATCTTGAGAATAAAGCTCAACTGCCCTGCTCAAGGAGGGTCAGCTAGAACAGGTCTTCCAGGACTGTGTGCGGTTCAGCTTTGAGTATCTCCAGGGAGGAAAACTCCACAACCTCTACGGGCATTAGTCGTTTGACTACCCTCACAGTATGAAAAAAAAGTATTCTTGTATTAGATGGAACTTCATCTATTTCCATTTGCGCCCATTGCCTTTTGTCCTGTCAGTGGGCACTATAGAGAAGAGACTGACTCCCTCTTCTTCATTTTCTCCCATCAGGTATTTACACATATTGAAATGATCCCCCTGAGCCTCCTCCTCTCTCCAGGCCACAGTTTCAGCTCCTTCAGCCTCTCCTCATATGGACAGATGCTCCAGTCCTTTGATTGTCTTCATGGCCCTATGCAGGACTCGCTCCAGTAAGTCCATATCCTTCTTATACTATGCAGCTCAGACCTAGACACAGCACTTCAGATGTTGTAACATCAGTGCTACAGAGAGAAGAAGGGTCACTTCCCTCAATCTGCCAGCAATGTTCTTCTCAACACAGCCCAAGATGCTGTTGGCTGCCTTTGTTGTCAGGGTGCATTACTGGCTCATGGTCAGCTTGCTGTCCTCTACAACCCCAAGGTCCTGATCTGCAGAGCTCTTTCCAGAAGGTTAGTCCTGAGTGTGTACTGGTACACAGGGTTGTTCCTGCCCAGTTGCAGGGCTTCACATTTCCCCTTGCCTCCTCTCTACTTAATTCTCAAGCGTGTCTGGGTCCCTGTGAATGGCAGCACACCCATCTGGTGTACCACCACTCCTCCCAGTTTTGTATCATCTGTGAACTTGCTGAGGGTGCACACTGTCCCATTGTCCAGATCATTAATGAAGATGTTAAACAGTTCTGGCCCCGGTATTTACCCTGCGTACACCACTAGTGATGTGCCTCCAACTAGACTTTTCAATCCACTGCACTGTTTGCTTATTCAACCCATACTCTGTCTGCTCATCTATGAGGTCAAGGTAAAAAAATACCCATTGTGGTGCCCCTGTCTACCAAGCCAGTCACCTCACTGTAGAAGGCTATCAGGTCTGTCAAGAACAATTTCTGCTTCAAAAATCCGCACTGATTACTCCAGTCTTGCCTGTCTTGTGTTTGGAAATAGTTTCCAGGATTAGTTGGTCCGTGAACTTCACAGGGACTGAGGTGAGGCTGACCAGCCTGTAGTTCTCCAGATCTTCCTTCTGGCCATTCTTCAAGATAGGAATGACATTTGCTCTCTTTCAGTCTTCAGGAACACCTCCCATTTCCCATGACCTTTCGAAGATAACCGACAGTGTCCTTAGAATGGCACGAGCCAGCTCCCTCAGCTCTTGTGCATGCATCCCATCAGGCCCCACGGACTTAGGTATGTCCAATCTTTAAGTGTTTCCTAACCTGATCCTCCACCACCAAGGGTATGTCTTCATTACTCCAGACTTACCTTCTGGTCTCATGGGCCTGGGATTCTGTGATTCCTGAAGGCCAGCCTTGGCAGTAAAGATGGAGGCAAAGGCGGCAGTGAATGTCTCGGCTTTTTTGTGTCCTTGTCACCAAGGATCCCACTCTAATTAATAGAGGGTCAGCATTTTCCTTCTCCTTCCTATTGCTGTTTACTTGTAGAATCCTTGCTTGCTGTCCTTCACATCCCTCACCAGATTCAACCCCAGATGGGCTTGGCTTTCCTAATCCATCTTCACATGGCTGGACAGCATCTCTGTACTCCTCCTGCATCAACTGCCTCTACTTCTACAGAAAATTTTTCACAAAATTCCAGATAAAACTCTTCAGCCATTAGGGAGAATGCTAAGCATTTCATCCTGTAGATGTAAAATACTTGCTAAGTTTGTATTCAAGTGATCTTTCAAGAACTGGCATGAAGGAGCCTTCTAAAACACTAGTGTTCCACATGCCTTCAATCAAAGGACCCCAAAAGGAGTGGACCTATGCAACTGCTATACGAATATTAAAACAGGTAAATGAAGACCTGGATGACTATAAGACATGTCCCCTGACATATCCTGGAAATCCACACACAGGCAGAGAAAAAACACAATCCAGCAAAGCTGAAGCAGCAGGTGCCTTCAATGCAACACAAAAAGAATAAATCTGACCACCAAAAAGGCAAGTTCTCATAACCTGGAACACTAAACTGGGAAATTGAAATCTTTTTAGAAGATCCTATTTAATTGAAAATGACAGCCAGTCTAGAAGATAGTTGCTTTCATGAATTAGATGACTCACAGCAGCACAAAAAAGGTATACTGAGCAAGGAAAGCAAGCACATGAAGCAAGAGCCAGCTTTTAAACTATGTGCAAAATAAAAATGAGAGTTTACCACCATCACAGCATGGTAGGAGGTAAATTTAAGTATGCATTCCACTTGATGACTTTGCAACAAGCCAAAGACACCAATTCTTACCACTAAATCTGACTTCTAAAAAACCAAAAAAACCCTACAACACCCTCTCCCCCAAATGCACTCACTAAATCGTAACAGACACACATTGTCAGGTGTTAGCTGCAATTTCAACTAACCACAGCAATTAGAAGCCCACTGATTGTCACTTACCTATGACTGCTCCTCCTGCCTTGAGGTGTATGCTTATATACAAAATCAAGGCAGGTCTCTGGTAACTATTTTTGCCACTCTAGTAATATAACAGCAGCTAGATCATGAGATGCCTGTCAATTTATTACAGCTAGAAATTAACCGCATGCTATTCCACCCAGTTTGTTTAACAGAGTTTCTCAAGGACAATCCAAATGTGAAGAATCTTCACTTTATGACAGGCTTTTACACCACTGGAGTCTGAAAGATGCCACAGACTAAAGGCGAGACAAAGCCTTTAAAAAAAAAAAAAAAGAGTAACCTGCATACCACTTTGGACTTTCTGAAGCATTCTGGGGAAAAAAAAAGTTCTACTCAAAACTATTAATCTGCCAGATCCCATTCCCAGCAGCACCTCTAGTCAGAGACAAACCTTTTCCTCTGCTTCTGAAAGTCTGCCTTAGTTTTGCCAAGTTTCTAAGCAACCGAAATTGTTTGGCTTGGTAGAGGACATGCTTGACTCTACACTTAAAACTGTATGGCTAGAAGTTAAAGCACGTAAATTGATGTTAATTCCTAAATGAATGCCAACATGGGTGAAAAAGTTTCCCATTTTTATGACAGCTTTTTCTGCATCTGCTGATTTCAACTCTCCATTATTTTTTCCTCTAAACCACACCTGCCTTAGTTAAAAAAAAAAGCTAATCCAAGATATCCTAGTAACCCCTATTTTATTTCTATATCACCTACTGTCCCAGGTGTCTCTTAGGATGTGAAAAACAGCATAAGTCTTTAAACATCAGGTAACAAAACCCAAGAGAGTGAAGTAATGACTAAAATAAGATTAGTTATGAAAGCATGTCGCTCACAACCTTATTAGCTCAATGCTCAAGCGAAGCAGCAGCTTTATACCCTATATTTAGCGTTTTCAAACCCAAATCACTGTTTAACATCTAAGGATTAAACAATCTCCAGCTCTCATATGAACAGTACATAGTGATACAACAGTACTGTTAAGTTCTCAAGAAACCAGTCAAGAAAGCTCAGTATAAAGGCCACTTGATGCTGTTTCAGCACAAGTGAGATACCACAGCATTATCTTAAGCTGGCTGAGGCCCTTTTCTTGCCTTGGTAGAACGAGGGCTTTTTGTTCTGCTCGCAGCAGTGACTTGACTTCTGAGAAATGGCTTGGTAATTAAGCCTTGTTGCCACCAGTGTGATTGAACCCATGCTGAAGCCCAGGCTCAGTCACGTTCGCACTCCGTGGGCTTGTTCTGGATCAGCCTGTCTGCTGCTGGTGTGCCACCTCGCCTCTTCCACCCCGCAACCTGTCGCACGACTGCCACAGCCTGACTTGCCCAGCTTGCAGCACCCTGGGAAACAAGTCATCTCTAAGGAAGTCTGCCCTCTTAATGACGCCAGCCCTGACTACATCAGCTTCCCCCTCAGCTACATAAGATCGCAGATTTAGCTTTTTGAGCCTCTACTCTGCCAGCGATGCAGAGCAGCATGCCACATCCTGCAAACACCAAGAAGGCACAGAGCCCATTTGGACAGGCCCTTCCCTTTCCACCACTTCCAGCCGGCAGTGGTAGGTTCCCAACTCAGCAGAAACAAACTCTAACCATCGAGAGCAAGCCTGACAGAAAAAAATAAAATAAATTATTATTTTAAATGTAAATGCAGCATTGTATTTAATAAGGTTACAAATTGCAGCTCAATCCTACTCTAGCCCCCAGCAGCCCATATACACAAGTTTCCCCCAAAACAGAGCTTTGTCTGGGGAACCATAAATAGTAAACCTTACTTCAAAGACAGGGACTTATTTTGGGTGGGATATCTCTCTGGCCAGACACATTCACTGAAACATTCACCTTAAACAAAACATCTAAGGAGTTAAAACTACAAGCAAGCAATTGGATAGCCAAGCACAAAGCAAAGGCTAGTCCAGGTTTGATGCCCAGCCAATTCTAGCAGAGCAGTAGCAGGAAAGAGCCTAATGTATGTGGAAAGTTCAGCTGGGAAGAGCTCAGAACAATGCATCCGCTTGGCTTGACATGCGGGAGCCAGCATGCACTAGGGTCCATGGACTAGCACGCTCTAAGAACAAGGAGAGGAAGAGAACTAACAACAAGGAAACTTCACAAAAGGCAGTGCTCCCTCTCTGTAAGGCTTTGGCTGAGAGCACAAGCAACTGTCTGCATCCCAGCACAGAATACAAGGTCTCAATGTGGGATGCACCTAAGCAGAGTTTTACATACCAGCCTTAAAGCAAGGGAACACTGTATAAATTAATTAGAGAGTGTGTATGTTTGTGTGTGTTACAGATATAATACACACACACATATATATAAATATATATATATACACACACACAAATAAAATAATGTACATTACATATGTAGTGGTAGTCACATCACAGGAGCGGAGAAGTTTGCTCACCATTAGCAAATATCCTATGAAAGACTGTTGGTAACAGAGCAGCCCGTAAGCGGGAAGTAAAACAAGATAGAAGTCAATGAGTTGATGAAACAGCAAGCACTTAACATTGATAGAGACAGCTAGGTCAGAATCATGGCAAAACACAGACAAGACTGAGAATCTGGCCCTGCCTCCAGCCACCTTTTTAAAATAAATTTACATAAGGAACATTAGTGTTTCTAGTTGAGAACCAGACTGGGCAAGGGAGACAAGACACCTCTGACCAAGCAGGAGATTACAGCTGACTGAGGCTAAGCAGCTGAAAATTCTGTTCTTTTTGTGAGCGCTCTAGAGTCCCTTAGCACCCCCTTCAGCAGACTACTACCTTTCTCTACATCCCAGCAGCTTCTCTTGGGCATGGATGTTGGCAGCAGAACCCATACTTACATACCTGACTGCATAATTTTAATGGCAGAGTTAATACCAAGTGAGACTCAGTCTCCTGGCACCTCAGCCTACAACTGAAAAGAGACTCTGGACATACTGCAGTTAAATATCTAGGGAATGCTAGAGGTCTGGTATGTTCAAGACAGGAAAGCATATGGATCATGCCTGGAGGCACTATTTGGAAATACACCAGCACAACACTAAGCTTCCCGCCGTGCTCTACTGGAAGTCTCACTCGGCACGTGCTAATACACGGCCATGCCTCAGGGGCACTAGAAGACATTACAAGACACTCCAGTTTGAGGCCTCAGTTCTGTTGGGGCCTACAAGAGCTGCCCCAAAGGATTTTTAATTCAAACTCATCACCTCCTTCCACCTGTGACTGGGTCTTACATCCCCAGTGAGAACTACAAGAAACATCTCCCAACACTGCTTAACAAGCAAGCGACAGCATGGAACGCCCTTAACACACTGCTCTCCTTCGCACTCAGAGCGCCTTCAACCTCACAGTAATTTGCAACATGTTCCCTTCGCAGGTCCACTTGCTGGACAACACAGATATGCACAGATGCAATACGGTGCTGCATGAGGATCCTGTAGCAGAGGGTCCTTTGCTGTGTACAACTTGGACAACAGCTTGGACCTCTCACATGAAATGTTTTCATCTGACCACAAGTCCAGAAAGCAGCTGGAACATTCCAGTCTTTGGGAACACCAGTGGTAAGTTTAAGAACTGTAGGTGTCTTCCCTATCCTCATCACAAGTTCTCCAATCTCACTCATTTGACACTTTTCCTTTTTAAATCTGTTAAGCCTGCAGTTTATGGCACTGGAAAAAAAAAAGTTAGTAAATTCATGGATTATGGCTGGCTTTTGTATTTAAGCAGTATGAGAAATCCTCTCTCCTTCCCACTCCCTTTTTCTTCCACGGACGACCTCCAGCATGTAAAGATTTCATCCCTCTTCCTAAAACTCAATGCAATAGTAACAGCAGCACTCTACTACTAAATTAATATCTTTTCTTCCTGCAGTGCACAGGTGGCTCTAGAAAAAAAGACAAGTGATCCAGAATTACATGCAGAACAAGAAAAACAGTGGTTGGTCCTGCTAGTGCACGTGCTTCTGTGACGTGCAGTAGCAGCAAGGAGCGATAGACAAAAGGGCTGCTCCCACAGCTAAGCGGGTGTTACAGGAACAAGTACCACCCATTCCCAATGCGACACAAGTCACAGGCACTACTCCTCTAGTACCTCCTCACCTAGTGGGCAGAAGGATGTTTTGCAGGATACACTAGCAGCTTCCTTTCCACAGATTTTTGCCCCAGTCAGCAAGTATTCTCTTTTGCTTAAAGTAGAGGGAAGAGGAGCTTTCAGAAGCATAGCCCAGAATGGTGCTGGGGACAGAGACCATATTAAAGAGCAGATCATAGCGCACTGAATCACTGTTCCCCTTAAATCCATAAGAATTCCTGCCCCACCTCTTTTAAGCAAACACAGGAAAGCTTTCGGATACCAGCCAGCTGTAAGAAATAAATATGTGAAGCAGTAAACATGGGCCTAGCATCATCAGTGACTCCAAAGCAACTATCGCTCTAGGGCCCGAACGTGGAAATAGCCTGTCTGGCTCTGCATAGTCACCAGTATTAAAGAGCCTCAAGCTCAAATACATCCAGCAGTTCTGATGATATAGTTTTGATGCTCCTAGTTGTGTGGGCACTACAGGAATAAGAATACATTCTGCAGCATTGACAACTTTAACTCCAGCCTGCGCTGGAGCCACAGATTTCACATCTGGAGGATTCCTCTTCTGACCACAAGTCCACTCATGCTCACTTCCTTTTTTACTTAAGGACGGACCAAAATCTCCCAGGTAAATTACTTCACTTCTGGACACAAGGTCAGCAAAGCAGTGTACAACTGTGGAGTAGAAGAAACTTTGCTCAGAAGCAACTGGAATTAAACGCTGCTCCTCCACAGACACACCCCCAGCATGTGTCCTGTCCTCTTCTTGCTGAGGATACAGTTGTTAGAGCACACAGACACCCACTACTCTTTGAAAGAGAATGTCAGTCTAATTGCCTCTGTCCCTCCCACCATGCCTAACAGAAGCAAAGTTCTATGGAACTGGAGGGAACAGGCAAAGGTGTAACTCTGAGGTAACTGTTTGCGACCCACACTCAAAGAGCCACCTTTCTTCTAGACAGCCTCTGAAAGGCACCACTGGGAGTGAATGCTCCTGAGAATGTCACGTTTGCTGATCTGCAGAACCTCCCTCTGGTAAAAAGCCATGGCTCTAGAAAACAGCTTCAAGTGGTTTGTTTTTATAAACAAAGTGCTTTCTGGTTGGTAATCAGAAAGACTGCAGCTGTCTAATACTTCTAACCTAAACTAGAAAGAGAAGGCTCTCGTACGTACTCAAGTCTACAACAGACCTCTCATAAGACTTAAATGCCAGGGAGCCACTTGTGTTTGCCAGCATATGGGTATCAGATGTATACAACTCTTGGAAATTTCTCCCTCCTAGACAAAGTCAGGGAAAGAGAAAAAAGTGAACCCCATGATGTCATCAGCCTGTATGAAGAGCAAGATGTCACCAAGCTTATAGGTGATATAAGAGACGAGGCAGATAGAGAACTGAGTGTTCCTTCTGCCATGACCCAGTCTCCCTGGGTACAAGCATGTATCGGAGGTTTGTTATAGAGAACAGACCCCAATTATGGAACAAAGCGACAATACAAGAGTTCTTTGATGGAAAGAAAAGCCCTGGAGATCTGCAGTTTATGAAGAGAGGCTATTTTTAGATGACAGGTAAAACAGAGCATTCTTTGCTGTACACCATCAACATCAAACCAAGAATTCACACAGACAAAAGCCTACAGGACAGCAAGTGCACACTCCTCAGGTTTGAGAATACTTGCAGTAGTTGGACAACAGATAGCAAAGCTGTCACTACCACACAAAGGTACATCAAGGTTGTACCCTGGCCGCAGACAGGTTTTGAGGGACAGGAATAGCAAAAGTGAAATAAGCAAGAGTATGCAAGGACGCATTGCCAGAAAAATCACTCCTTATGAAAAAAAAAAACATTTCAGCACAGCTGGCTGCCTGAACAGGGCGTGTTGTTGTCCAACAGGTCCAAGGCAAGCTAGCATCCCAAAACCCAGGCCAAAGTGAGTGACACTGGATGAGGATTCCAAGACAAGCAGGCTGCAGCCAGAGTCTAGAACCTTGATTATAAATGTTGATCGCTACAAGAAGCATTCATGCGCCCTCAGTGGACACAGGTCTCCGAACAGCTCTCAAAGCTTCACAGCACTGGGAACTCTGTATATTAACATGAAAAAGACTGCAGAGCAGATGAATCCAAGGATAGCATGCATAAAAAACTTGGAAGCTTCAGCACCATTTCTTAGGTCAGTCCCTTGAGATCAAAAACTGAGGAAGGGGCTAACAAGGGAAACAGCATCCAGTATCAGTCCTTCCTGCACATGAAGGTGGTACAACCAAAAGTGAATCCTACTACCAATCTCTGGCACAACTGATGTGGAGGTGGAGGAACACGTGTACTACACACCTATCACACCAGATAACCTTGAAAGGATTAGATGCCTTTTTCTGTTCGAGCAGTTTGTCTCATAGGCAAGGGTCACCTCCAACAAGACTTACCTGACCCAATTTTGATCAGTCCGTTGTGCTGAATGAAGATGGTGTCACAGGTCAGGTTACCATGGATGATTGCAGGATCACAGGAGTGGAGGTAGCTAGAGATTCAGAAAAGGACACTGGTCAGGAGACTTACTGAGGCCAGGAATCCCTCCCTTCATCCCTTCCCTCTCTCAAGCAACATCAGAAGAGAACAGGAGGGCAAAGGGCACATGCCAGAGATTTACAATAGCATGGAGGTACAATTAAGTGACTGTGTATCAGCCTCTAGGCTAGGAATCATGGAAACTGAGCAGCTGTCTCTAACAACATGGGGGGAAAAAAGAAAGCTTTCTCTGATCAGTTCACCAGAAACCAGGGTACCAGGGATAAAGAAACGATTTCATCCATCCCAATGCTGCTAGGTGGGTGCTAAAAGGGTTCAAATTTTATACCAAAAAGATCAGAGCCTTATTCTGGCCCTATCCACAGGGCATCAAAAAGGCACTCAGTGCTCTACAAACATGATTGGTCGTGTTTTCCAGCAGGCACAAATAAATCTTTTCAGTGCTGGGGTCCCAGGTACATTTGAGGCTACCTGTTTTTGCACCTCAGTCTGCTTGGTTTTATGTTCATAGCCAGCACAAATAAGGACTGTAAGCTCTCAAAAGCTTCCTAGAACCCCAGCTATTCATCAACAGTTATATTTAGCCAAACGGCAACAGAATTTTCTCTGTGGAGTGGGAGTCTTGCTCTGACATCTGGGTTATTGTTTTTCCAAGGCTGTTATTAACTACAGACCAACTCTGGCTCAGGTAGAGAAGAGTCCTTAAAATCAAAACAAAACACACCCACATTCTATTCAATTAGGTTGCACTAAGATGCCTGCAGATGATCTGCATCATCAAGAAAAGCATAGATCCACAAATGCTTCTAACAATAATCACACCACAATAATTACAAGCCACTGCATCCTACAGGGCTGCAGCCTGCCAAGACTAAGAACATTTTCCTTACTCCTCTCACATGGAATTTGATTTCTTTGCAACATCCTCTTGGAAATGGTTAAATCCAGGTGACAACATTGGATACTCTGGAGAGCTCCCTGATGCTCAACTCCCACACTCACTGTTTATATCAGTCACAACTGTTGGGATCTAAAACATATGTGGCACCTGTTTCTCTGTTTTAGAGGATTCAATATTGTCTAACTGAAGACTCCAGGATTGTTACAGGAAGCGCAATTGAAACTGCAGACCATGACTGGGATAAGAATTAGGCTGTGTGACTTTCTGAAAGTCCTCTCCAGGCTCCATACCATGAAGTTTGCTCATGTTTGGCAGCATGTATGTTTACAGTTTTAATATTCTAGCACAAGCGAGGCTCTTACTTAAACAGATAGCTAGACCACAAGATCAGTAACTCACATACCTGAGAGCAGAGAGGATCTGGGTACACCATCGCTTCCAGGCCTACAGACACAGAAGCAAAAAGGATAAAAATCATTCAAGGAAGAGGAACTAATCCATAGTTCTGCAAGTCATAGCCCGTTCATATGAAGGAATATACACTCCATTCTGTGGCATCTTAGCTTTTACCCAGTAAAAGCTTTTACTTTTACCCAGTAAAAGCCAGTGTGTAGGATAAGAATTTAAGAGGATCAGTACTCTCATGCTCAGTTTAGTTTCTAAATATTCGTACAAGTCAAGAAACCCTCCTGACTACTCTCATGCATAGACGCCTTCCCTCTTTCCTGTATGCACACATGGAAAGGGACGTGCCTGTCACACCACACATATGAAGCTGCAGAACTGTTGGAAGCAAAGCAAACAGCACTGAACAGCTGTCCAAGAGAACTTGCAACTAAACTAGTTTACAGTAATAAGAAGGAATTGCAGACACATGTTATCACCAGGTTGCCTCCTCATCAGGATCCTCTACTGGAAGAGCTTTCCAGAGGCTGAGGGCCCTAAGTGAAAATAGGCATACATGAAAAGAGAGTTACCTTTTCATTCATGGTTTTATGGTTTTTCTTTGTCTTCTTCAGGAACTGTTTCAAGCTCCCTGAAGACATATATTCAGTGATGAAGATCACCTGTAGGGGCAGTAGGAGACATTACCCTCTGCTTCACGAATTATCTACAGAACATACAGTGAGAAAACCCAACAGACTGTTCACTTTACTTACCCTGGCCTTATTCTCCTTCACATCAGCCCAGTATTTGTGAAACTTCACGATGTTCAGATGTTCCAGCTGAATTAAGTTGTCAAACACTGCTTTAACTTTTTCCTTAACATCAGAAAGACAAAGAAATGTTACATCAGAGACTGTATCAGCCCACATCTTACTTTCTTCTTGGGTTTTGGTCCCCTTAAACAACAGTGTACACTTCAAGCTCCTGTGTTAAGAACAAACAGCATCCAATTTCATCCTACACTGCACCTCAGCTGAGCATGGTTTGATCATCAAGATTAAATCAACACAAGAGCCCACGGAAATAGCACAACAGCAGCTCTCTATCACATTTTCTGCACAGGCCAGGCTTAAGCTGAATTAGCTACATTTGAGCAGCACACCACTCCAAATCCAACCAATAATCCACATGAAAAGTCACCAGTATCTATAATCCCACCCTCATGCGTGGTATGTTTCCCACACCTTATTGTGAAACATATCAACTTACTTCCTGAAGCTTAAAGTTCTTCCGCTCAGAAAACTGAACCTCATTCCAAACAACTTCCACACCTTCCTCTGTATCCATGGCCAGGTAGGCACTATCGATCCCTGGGACATTGCGCTGATTTACCTGTACGGGAAGGATGGAGACAGATGTGAGTTCTAAGCCAGCAAGGCCAGATCACTAACACGCATCCTTCATTTGCGTATTATGAACTTTGCTCATTAACTTTTAATTGAGTATTCCAGGACAGGATTGTGCACATACATTTCAACAATGGGACATATCCAAAGCTGAGTACATTGTAGGCCATGTAAGCAGCAAGCCCTGGGCATATCTGAGGGAAAACTTCTTTTGCACAAAGGCTGTTTTGTAGTAAAAGCTGCTATTTGGCAACAATACATTAGATGTTTATGTTTTACAATACCCATAGTTCATTTAACCACAAAAAACTCCAACCATACAAAAAGGATATGAAAAGAGTCTCATGAACTCAGACACTACTTTCTGGAGGAATTTTCTGAAAGTGATGAGACACAAAACTCGGAGAGGAAGCTGATCCAAGCAGAGAGAAACAAAAGGAAAGCTGCAAGTTGGGAACAGATTTGGGAATGGATTACACAACTGAAATTGCTACCCAGCACAAGTACCTAATATTAAAGACATAGATGAGCACTAAGAAAGCAACGAGGTAAGGGGAGGGAACCTGACAAAGCAAGAGTTTAAAGCCCAGCACGAGAATGGCTAGGGCTGTGGAAGTACTTAATGCTAGAAGACCTGCATTGACATAAGATGAACAACACTCCCAGCTGCAAAGTTTACCATAGTATTGTTTTTCCTCAGGTATGTAGCAGCATCCGAAGATGTATATGGGTTCCGTTCTTCAACATCTAGAGCATCTTGCTGTTCTGCAATGCCTTTTACACACTGCTTCACATGCATTCAGAAGTTATAGTTGTGGTTAAAGTCTTACTGCACCAGGCGATGTGCAGCGATAAAACCACATTTCTATCTCAAAGTACTTGGAAGAGAGAGAAGACAGAGGGTGGAATTTACCTTTTAATTAAGTCAGTCATAAACCGTTACTATTCACCATCAACTGGCCACATACCCAGAATCACTTCACTTTCAGCTGATTCAATTCTCTCCTTGAGGTAGAAGTTAATACAGAGGCTTTGGCTAGCAAATTCAGACTCATCTTCCACTTATTACCATTTCACAGCTTCTCCTACTCATATTGTCTCGCCATCTCTTCCCTCACTAGGGGCCTCATCAGCATCCATTTGCTGGAAGCTTCTCACCATATACAAAGCTTCCTCAAAATCCCTTTCCCCTTGGCAGCCACTTTTAACACGATCAAATTTATTCAATTTCAGCTATAGTGTTATGCTAATGAGAACAGACACAAACGTTCTGCTCATTCGCTACATGAATTAAACACTATACTATAGTAAATAACTACTGATAACACAATACTAACCAATAAAAGTAAGAGAAAGAAACCAGTTTCCAATGGACAGTGCTTTTAACTGGTAGACTAGGTACAGACTAAAAGCATCCAGCTGATCATACAGAAATGCAAAAAACTAAGGCTTGTATTTACAAGGAAACTGCTGTATGAGGTGGGTACCAAGATCAGCTAAATATTTACCAACAGAAAGAGGAAACAAAAGCAGCTGTCTCAGAGATTTGAAGCTAATCTAGAGTGCAACAAAGATCAAAAACCACAAGACCCACTGCAGGCAAAGAGGAAAAAAAAATCCAACACAACAAAGAAGCAAGACTATTTCATGTTTTAATTAAACTGAGTGTACCGGCCTTTGCAATTCTATTCATGGTAGTAAAATCCCTGAAAGATGTTAATTAAGAAAGAAAATTAAAATAACTAGCGTAATATAACAATCTGAAGGAAAGGATGATAGCAGTTATTACTGTGGCTATACAAACCAATTCATATAGCAATCAAAAGTATAAGGAAAAGAAAATCTGACCATCACCAATGCAACAGTTGGTTCTTCCAGATAGCTACGTGCTAGAACAAGTGGTAAGATAAAATACATTAGGAATAAGCTTGTCCATGTAACCAACCAACCAAATCTTGACCATTTAAATACAGAGTTAAAAGTCTTCCATGAGTTGGAGCTTGCCCTCACTTGTAATTTCACATGTAACAGCTCAGGAGATGCTGTCTTGAGAAACAAATCAAAACCAGGCTTACTCTAAGCACACGCAGTAAGTGTCCCTGCCACCTCCCAGGGGCTCCTGCTCCGTGCTGGCCCACACAGCAGGACCACAAAGGGCAGAGCACAGCACGGAGCCAGGACACTGCTCAAGGAGCCCAGTTCCCCCCTAGCAGCAAGAACGGCAACTGTCCTGTAAGAAAGCAGTGAATTTTGAACCGTACCACCGTCACACAGACATAGCCCCATGGCAATCCAGCCACTCCAAAAGCTTTTTGACAGTTCTGGCTAAACAACATAATGAGGGACAGGCTTCACTAAAAATTCATGTCAGATAACTCTCCAGTCAGTAGATTAGCAACTTAAAAAAAGACCCAACACAAAAGTATGACAAGAGTCAAGTTGCTCTGAACAGAAAAAGCACTGCTCTTGATATCCCACAGGGAGACATGCATCATTCCCAACGATTTAATGGATAACAGAAACAAATATGTAAGTTGTCTAATAGGAGCCCAAAGGGGCAAATGCCTGGTTTCATTTGGTGCTTCAAAACAAATGAGCAATCCAATGGAGTCAAAGAGAGTTCAGTCTTACTGAGCTGAACTACAGAAGTAGGAAGAGGCAATTAATTCCCCACCCCTAACTCCCAAAGGGAAACAGAAACAGGGCAGCAAAATAAATACGGGAGTGGGGAAGACAACCCAATATCCTACAAATGAAAACCATTCAGCTACAAGTCCATCAGGAAGGTCACGGTAACAGTACAGTACATGCAGAGGTACTGGTGAGTTACCACCCCTATACCACTATCAAAAACCCTCATCAAACACACAACACCAAGGACGTACTACAGATAGTTCATGCCCCTGAGAACAGTCAGAAATAAAACTGCCTGGGAGGTTCAGGAAGCTCTTGGTACCAAACACAGGGGTAGTAAGCTCAGATGAGTGCCAGGAATGCAAACCACCACAGAGAGGGGAAAAAACAGATAAACTCCAAGTTAGCTATTTTCATTCTGCGCTAGCCCATCCTGTTACTCTGTGATAACTCTCACTTGGCAGAGACATCTTCAAATCACTGCAGGTAACTCCGAAAAACATCACTTAGTCTTTGGAGGTGTTAAAAGATCAATATCAGGAATTACGAGGAAAGGAATAGAAAATGCCATAAAAATTGGTACATTGCTATAAGTACAAATCTTGAGTAAGCCTGCAAAAATTACTCATGACACACAGAATATGAATAGAAAGTAATTATTTCACATTTCTGGTAGTACAAGAGTGAGAAAGCAGCCAATGAAGTGATCAAGCATGTTGTAAAGAGAATGATGAGGAAGCACTTGATTCTGACATATATATTAAACTGTAAAGCTGATTACCATGGGATATATGTTAGAAGTAAAAATGGCTGCAAGTTGAGATTAAACAAGCTATCTGAAATGTGTACATTTAACTACTAAATACAATAGTCCAAATATACTACCTGGCTCAAATTTTCTCAACTCCTGCTTATTGTGAGAATGTGTCACAGCAAAACATCTTAGCTTTCCTTCCACACTTCTTTATTTAGTGGTTTAGCAGCAGAAGCTCTGGCTCTGCCACCTAAACTTGAAAAAGCTAGAGCAGAATTCCACGTATTCACAAGATCTTAATTTTCTATGAAGAAAGGGAGCATCGTAATTACACATTTTCTCTTTATTCTCACTATTGTTGTAATCACAACTTGGAAAGTTGTATTTTTCTGCCTTCTGCATTGTAACAGTTATTCACCCAGCTCCAGGCAGAGCTGCAGAAGTCTCCCTGAATTAACAGGCCAAAAAGGTCTCATCAAACTGCTGTGGAAAGATATCTGGGTAAGGGCTATTCAAAGTAGAAGCAAGAACCATGTCAGTGACCAGAAGAACCACAACAGGGCGGGGAACCCAGCCAGCCTAATCAATGACGGATAAAACGCTGGACTCCCAAGGCCACACCGGTGAGCCATTAAGTCATCGTCCCTACCAGGAAAACCCACCCAAGCAATGCAGCAGGAGAAACCCCTTCAGCAACACTATGCAAGCCAAGCGGAGATGCTATGTACAGGAATACAGGACTTATAATAGGATGTTGGAGACGGGCAATTTGGGGATCAAACAGGAGTATTTGGGTATAATATTCACAGGATGTTTGAGGGAAGAGCCAAAAGCATGGAAAAAGAAGGATCAAGAGGAGTCGCCAGCCAGCTCCTGTGCCTGATCACTATCACCTGTACTATCTTTCTGTTGAAGTATTTTTCAAACTGTTTTTTGTGCAAGTGTGCTCCTTACTCTGTGTATGTGCACATGCAAGCACGCAGACCTGCCAGCGAACTTCAAGCCAGGCTAGCCAGAAAGTTAGCACAGGAGGTCTTGGGGCCAGATTTTGCAGAGACAGAGGGCCTGGGAGACAGGTACCAGACACACCTGTGAAATGGTGTTTTCCCTGAGCACTGATCCTTAGAAACAGGATACAGCCATTCATGTCACCAGTGTTAATTAACATGGGATGCTTGGAAAAGCACCATGCTCCCATTTGTGCTAACCTATTTCTGTCCGGCCATGATTTACAGCGTCCCTGCCTATCGGGATCCGCCATGCAGCCTCGCTGCAGGCAGGACCTGGAGTCAGAGGTGGCGAGCAGCCTCCCCCCTCCACTGGCCCAGCAGCGAGTCTCTTCCCAAGCGCAAGCCTGGCTGACCCCCCAAACAGGCGGCAGCAACCACGATGTTGCGATCGGTTCCCCTGGGCCTCCCCACGCAGGTCTAAAGAGACAGAGGCCTGGCAACGCGAAGGTTTTGGTGCTGCTAGTAAGCTACACGGACCATGTTATTTTTAGAACAGCCTGTAAAGGACACAGAGCAAACCCTATGCCTCGGTCACAGGCGGCTGGAGTGTAACCAGCACCTCCAACCCCAGAAAGCTAGAAAAGGAGCAGACAGCTGCTCTGGCCATGCCGGCTCCCCGCTGAGGCTGCGTCAAGTGAGAAGTGATGCTGGCTGGGGCGGCACCAAGCGAGCTGCTGGCTGTCTGGGCCAGGCAATAAGCAAGAACATAATGTGGCTGGAGACAACAGGCCCGAGACAAAGGCTCAGCTCTCTCTGCATCCTGCAGTGCCCCTTGTCTCATTCAAGCACATCTCAAGGATTCATTCCTTCCAAGGAGCCCCCAGATGAGCCAATAAAAATGTTAAAAGGCTGCACATACCCCCTCTTTTGAGTATTTTCCCAATGGTCAAGTTAAAATAATAAAAACCACAGCATGGCATTAGTTTTCTCCACCAGCTGGAAAAAAAAATAAATAGGTCCATTGCCAAAGTCTGTCAAAAAGCTGGCAGTCCTCCTAGCACTAGTTTGCTTTGACAGTCTCTGCAACCCATCCTCTCTCCAGCAGCAGAATCCAAAGCTCAGAGCATCTCAAAATCCACCTTTCCAAGGAACAATGCCTGACTGTCCCACATACAGAAACTCAGATGTGTGACAGGAAAAGAAAGACCGGTGCTTATCTTTTACTACCTCAGCAAGTTTCTTTCCAGTCACAACAGCAGCTAAGAAATCAGACTCAAGCACCACAGAATCCAAACATGCAGTCTATTGGCATTTTCTCTGAGTCCTGCACCCTGTCTCCTTGAAGGAGAGTAAATCCAGAGGTGCAAAAGTCAACTGCCTCCAGATGAAAAATTATTCCAGAAACTAAGACTCCCACTAGGAGTGAAAAGACAAAGAGGTAAAATAAAGATGCAGTAGACCCAGCATTTCATTTTATATTTTTCTGGGTTCAGGTCCTTAAAAATCAACGCTCCTTTCTTAACATTCATAGCATTCGCATGGATCAAGAGCATATGTTAGCCCGAGCACTAGCCACCGAGCCATCAAGGGCACTCTGCACAGCTGGGAACCACCTATCCAAATGACAGCAAGGTCTTTCATAAGAAAAGCAGAAACAAACTAATGCCAGTAGGAAACACAGTGGTGCTGCCTAGATTAATTTTCTGAACTTCCAGCAACGGTATACCATGAAGAACAGCAACACGGAACTGATATACTTGTAGGCACAGTGCCTACTGCCTCAAATACTGCTCCTCAAGTTCTGCACCTGCCCTGATAGCCAGGTCCATGTGGAAGTTCATCATCCTATCTTAGTCTGCATGCCACAGTAAAGAAAGCTATGAAGGACCGCACCTTTCATCTAGTTTACTCAACAGTGGAAAATACCAGAGATAGGAAAATAAGAATTAATCAACATAGCAACCACTGTGTGCAGAGACACACTTGTATACAAGAGATTTGTCTCCTGGGATGAGGCAAAAATGAACCTCTCTATCTCAGCAGCCACTGAAGTGGGGGCATAACGTGGAAAGTGCTCCAACAGCTAAGCTTGCAAAAACGTTAGTAATACATCAAACACAGGACAACAATCAGACAACCACAGGTCATTTCTTTCTCAAAGGAGGTTGCTGATGGCTAGCAAGAGCTCAAACGTCACCTCTCAGCCACCTCAGAATCAATCCCAAGATTTTAGAACCTATAGGAAAGAAGTACAACCCCTACATCTGCCATCCACACAAGGCAGAGCGAGTCAGCACTTGGGCAATGTTCCAGGCAAGGGACTGAATGCAAGCAGGACTGCAAGAATGGTACAAGGTTCTCCCGCTAAACTTCAGTAGCCTGACATATCCTCAGGGAAAGGGCAAAGGTATTTAAGCAGAGACCAATACCATTTCTCCCATTACCTCTTTTCTCCTTTAAGTGCCAGGTTTCACATCCTTGCAAAGTCTTCTGTGTTGGGGAACAAAGCCGCATTTGGCAAGAGCTGTACCACAACTGATGATAGCTCACAAGGAGCCTGAAGAGGAAGCCTAGCATACTCAGGTCTGCTTGATCCTTTTCTCTCTTAACCATGCAGACATGCTCATACACATACCTAAAAGGGAACCTGCTCGTTCCCACATCCACAATATGACACACATTCACTCAATAGCCCTAAATGGGTTATTTACTAAGCATGTTACAAAGATGTCAACAAAGTATTTATTATAAAGTCTTGGCTTATGCAATCACACAGTGTTTTCCTACCCAGAAAAGGTACAGAATATTAAACACATGACAAACTACAGGACACTTCAAGTCTGTGAATGGTTAAGTCTCTCCCACTAACATGAGCTTGCCAAGCCCAGCACAGTAATACTGGGCTGAAAATTAAAAAGATTCTGCTGCAGCAGAGCACATGCTTTCCTACAATTATGTTTGGGCCACTTTTCTGTTTGATCTGTGTAGCTCTCAGGGACAGTAGGCACTGAGTCCAAGCTCTCACTTTCAGATTTAATACCAGCCAGCAGCAGGAGTCTAAAAATGAGGTGTTAGTGTGTCACTGCAATCCATCCCCATTAAGAAGTTTCTATTCCTACGAGGCATAGCAGACAGTTCCAAAGATACCTGGACAATCCAAGAGAAATAAATTATGCATGCATGCTGACTGAAGGAAGAAAATGGAGTGTCACATGGGAACAGCAGAAAAAGAGGTTTTTGTCAGCCAAAAGGGACCAAGGCAAGCACGAGCTTGGAGAGCCTGTCAGTCTCCATCTCTCTGTCCTGCAGCTGCCCTAACTTCACGCTGTGGGTCCTTTCTCTATGCCTCTCTGCCATGAGACAAGATTCCCCTGCCAAAAGCTTATTTTCAGTTCCTTGCAGAGGCTAAAGCCTCACCTTTGTACACGTTACAAAAGCAACCAGGGATGCAGTTAAAATTGCAGAGAAGGATTCAGCTCAGGTATGAAAGCAATACAGTTTGCAACACATCAGGAGACCGACGCTCGTGATGTATATGCAGCAGCATGAGAAAGCAGATTGTCACAGTCCCTGCTTAAGCACTTAAGGACAGGAGAGAGACATCTGAAGATGCCCACATTGGTTACACAGTGCAGGAAAGAGCAGAGTGACACTAAGTCTTCTCTTGTATAAGTTGTTCAACCAACAGAAAATAAGTATCCTGTGGGACAAGCCACATTTACCCTCCACCCTCCCCCTCCCAGCCATTGCACCCTGACAGCAACTTCACCCTTCAGGTATATCCAAGCATGACCATATGCACTATTCATTAAATGTTCCACAAAGAAGTGAACTTTGGGGAAGGTAAGTGTTCTCTATCTAGTTAAAACAGGTTCTTAGTTTAAAATTTCACAACAGCATTCAATTTTAAAAGACTATTCAACTTTCATGGCAATTACACACTTTGTACTACAGAAGTTCCCCGTCTCTAGGAAAAATTATAATCAATTAACACATCCCAACCCTTTTTTACATTTGAAGTTTAAGCAGGAACAGAGTATAGAATAGTTCTAGAAGGGACCTGCAAGGATCATCACCCAACATGTCTGACCACTTCAGGGCTGGCCAAAAGTTAAAGCGTGTTATTAAGGGCATCGCCCAAATGCCTCTTCAACACTGACAGGCTTGGCGTATCGACCACCTCTCCTGGAAGCCTCTTCCAGGGTTTGCCCACCCTCTGCGTAAGAAAATGCTGCCTCACGTCAAGGCTCAACCTCCCCCGGCGCAGCTCTGGACCATTCGCACGTGTCTTGTCCCTGGATCCCAGGGAGAAGAGCTCAGCGCCTCCCTCTCCACGTCCCCTCCTCAGGGAGCAACGGGGTCACCCCTCAGCCTCCTTCTCTCCAAACCACACAAGCCCAGAGTCCTCAGCCGCTCCTCAGAGGACGCTCCTTCCAGCCCCGGCACCAGCGTCGCTGCCCTCCTCTGGACGCGTTCGAGGACCTTCGCATCCTTCCCACGTGGCGGGGCCCAGAACTGCACGCAGTGCCCCAGGCTAGGCCGCGCCAACACTGAGTGCGGCGGGATAACCCCCTCTCTCGGCCGGCTGGTCGTGCTGTGCTCGGTGCCCCGGGGTGCGGTTTGCCCCCGTGGTGCCAGGGCACGGCGCCGGTTCCTGCTGCTGACCCACACCCCTGGGCCCCTTTCTGCAGGGCCGCTCCCCAGCCACTCCTCGCCCAGTTTAGACTTGTGCCCAGCATTATTTTCACCTTGTGAACCAATATATTTTTAGTTGTGTTAGTCAATATAGCTCGGCCTAGGCTGCTCTAGCTAAAATATGACCAAGTAATTCACAATCCCGCTAACTTGACTGCACTAACAGCTGAAACTTTCTTCCGCCCCCTCACCCCTCCTCTACTGACTTGTTAACTTACTCCGGACGCGACTCGAGCACACTAGGCCCGGCGCGCCGGTGAAGGCCCGGGTACCGACTGGGGCTGCTGAGCGACCATATGACCCGGATGACCGCAGCGGAACAAAGGCGGAGCGAGCGGCGGGGCCTAAGCCCCTCACAGAGGCGGCAGCGCTCCAGCAGCTCCCGCTCGACTGCTCTGCCAGAGCAGGCCCTTCCCCGGGGCCCGCTCCCCCGGCCCCGGCCGGGACCGAACACCGGCGGAGCCGCCGCCGGCGCGAGGGCGTCGCTGGGCGCGGCCGGGGCGGCGAGCAGCCTATGGGAGCTGTCGCCGGTGATGTAACGCTTCGCGCCCCCTGCCATTGGCTGCAGCAGCCGTCCTGCGGGGAGCCGCCCCGCCCCGCCAGCGGCGCTGCGGCCGGTGCCCGCGCCGCGGCTTTCCCCCCCCCCCGGTAGGGCCGGCGGCGGCCGGGAGGGCGGGAGAACGGCTTCCCCCGGGCGGAGAAACGCTGCTGAGTGCCTCGGAGAAGGCAGCGGGACTGAGGAAGCCGTCGCAGGCCCTTCTGACGCCCCACGACCATTATGTGCCCAGAAGCCGCCTCGCAGGCGCCGGCGGGAGGCAGTCGCGCTCGGGAACCGCGCTGCGGCCTTTTCCGCGAGATCCGCTCGGCTCGGTACATAGCCTGAGCGCTCCCACCCTGTTCACAAGGACAGCCTGCTGCCGCGGATTCACAGGGCCCCACCCCGCACAGCTTCTGTGCGACGTCGCCTCTGTTCTAGGAAGCTGGTTGCAAAGAATCTATAGCTATGAAAACTAATTTTTAAAAAAGTGAGGTTATTACGTTTCCAAATGTACACACAAGTACACAAATCAAAGCGAGCAGAAAAGAACATAACATCCAGGGAATAGCAGACTACACGTAGCGCACGCAACCTTACTCCCTCTCTGCAATGACACGTGCTGTTTTCGCTCCAGACTATCCCACTAAGTCGCTTCCAAGGTGGCTGCTTAATTCCGCATCCAGAGGAGATATTGCTGAGATGAATAATCAGGATTGTGTCACCCAGGGAGGGGGCGGCACGTCCCTTTTTCATGCAGTAACACCTCCTCACTGCCAAGGGGTACGCAGCTGCACTGACCGGAATAACCAGCGTCAACTGAGCCGTCACGCTAACAGCTCTTTACAGGTACACCACAGTGGCATGAGAGACACTTTACTCCAGTGTAGTCAGATGCTCAGAAAGTAAAGCTGTTATTCCAAAATAAATGTCATGCTGGAACATCTGCAGTGGGAGAGTTTACTCCAGGGAAAAGATCAGTCCAAAAGCTGAAGACAGCAAAATGAGTACGATGTCATACGGATAAAGTGGATGAGTGCCACTCCACAAGCTTGGGTCTAAACAAGCCACAAATTTACATGCAAAATTAAGAGACAAAACAGAATTTAACTGCACAATCACTAGAAGCCTGTGTTTTTCATACATGCACGTGAGACACAGGGCCCACACGCAGGCAACTGCAATGGGTCTCAGTCAGCACATCCTGTGTGGAGGCAGTGCAACCTTGTCAGATGAAGACTCGAGAATCAGAGGCCCCAAGTTTACCCTAGGCCAAGTCAACAATTCGCTTCGTGGCCTTCACTAGTCATTCCTCTATCTGTAAGGTGGAACAAAGCTCAGACATCTAACTTACAGAGGTGGCCTGCCTTCAAACCAACCAGTCACTCTCGTTCTCAAGCTAGTAGACAGTCATGTAGCCATGCTGAAATTGTGAAGAACTTCTGGTATTTGGGCCTTAATTTTTCTGCAGATGGGGAAACTGAAATCCAAAGAGCATACTAGAACCTACCAAATCTTACATTTACGTAGGAGAGTACAGAAAAGCCTGGATAGAAGTTTATCTGTGTCAAAATGACCACTATTAAATAGAACATATTGAAAAGACTACACAAACTGAACATCAGCTTTGTTCCCCAATGGGTGCCAATTCAGCACAGATCACATACATATATCCTCCCCATTGCAACCCAAACTGTACAGCTTCACCAGAAAAGGCACATTCTTACTATACCGTGCTAGGATTTGGCTTATGTTAACAAAACCACAACAGCTTTCAAGCAAGCAAAGGTAAGGAACTGCAGGGAATCCTTGACCTTACTTTGACCTCCAAACTTACATCAGAATAAATGACACTTTCACCACCACCAGAATTTGAACTACCTTGTGTCTACAATAATGGATAAAGCAGACAAACCTCTATGCTCAGCCCTCACTTGACTGAGAAAAGCTACATCAGCACTTGTGCTGCAGCATTGGAGTTAACGTTTTCTGTCTTTCAGCAACTACCACAGCTATACAGCCTGCCCAGCCAGAGCAGGTTTCACTGAGCCAACATGAAGCAGAAACCAGTTTGTGCAGATAGCCCCCAATAAAATAAACAGAGCACAGAAAATAGTGGAAAAAGGGAGAGGTCCAAAACAATAAGATCTAATCTACTTGCATCTTCATACAGGACAATTCCAGTATATGCACTGAGAAATGGATGCGAATTGGACAAGCTAAGAAACAAGTCAGCATGAACTGGCTACGTGTTATCCTAACTGAAGACTTCAAAGCAAACCAAAACCAGGGCATAATTCAAAAGCTGATGAGACTGGGTAACTGGCTGCCTCCGCAGCAGGTACTGTTCACTTCACACGCCCTAGCAAACACCAAGAACTATCTAGTCATTGCTCTTCATTATTCCCAGAGCAGAAGATCTGCGACGTGAGATGCACACGGGAGAGCTGGAGACGCTCCCTGCTCAACACTGCAGCAACAGCTGGCCCTGACGCCATCCATACAGAAGAGCCCCCAGCACAATGAACGCACAGGGAGAAAAGCAGGCCGCGTGTTGGCCCCCATGCTCCCCAGCCTGAGAAAAGATGGCCTCACAGCTCACGACAGGCTATGCCCTCCCTGCCACCCCGGGAGCACGATGGGCCCTCACCACTGGGGCCCGGGCAGACCCGAGGACAGGTGGAAGGAGAACAGCCGGCAGGGCAAGAGCCTGCGCGGGTGCCGCGCCCCGCCCGGCTCGGTCAGGCCTCCCCCACACACCCCGGCGGCCCAGCCCCGGGAACCGGCCGCCGGCACTGACCTCCTCGCGCCGCTTCTGCCAGCGGCCGCACGGCGACTCCTCGAGGATCTCGGACTCGTCCTCGCTCTCCTCCTCCTCCTCCTCCTCCGGGGGCGCCGCAGAAGTCACCGGCGCAGACACTGAGGTCATTCCCGGGCCGGACGATGCGGACTCCGGCTTTGAATCGGAGCCGCTGCTCGGCACCTGCTTGGACTCGCCCTCCGACATGCTGCGTGCGCACAACCTGCGGGCCAGAGGCACGGGCCGTGAGGCGAGGCGAGACGGCTGTGAGACCAGGCCAGGCCCGGCGGGCCGGGCCGGACCGGGCCGCGCCCGCCCGGCCTGTCAGTCAGGGCCGCGCCCCAGGCCTGCTGGCGGCGCCTGACCGAGCCAGCTCCAGCCTGAGGCGGGAGAGGGCAGCACAAGGACGGGGTCTGAGGAAAGTGGGGGGGCGAGGGCCACGCACTTACCGGGCTCGCCCGGCACCTCCCAGACCCGCAGCGCGTCGCTACTCCACCGACAGGCCGTCGCCGCCAACCGCCGCGCTGCGTAAACGCGCCGTCCGGGGCGGGGCTTCCCGCCCAACGGCCAATCAGAGCCCGAGAGCGTGCCGTCAGCCCCCACGAATTGGCCGGTAGGCGGGGCTCCGGGTATATAACATGTTAGGGGGCACCCGCGCGCTCAGTGCATAAAAGGCCGTGAAGGGGGGCGGGTGGAGCGACTTGTCCTCGTGCGCTAGCCAATGAGAGCACGAGAGAGGGGCTGTGAGGCTCCACTGATTGGTCGGGGGGTGGGACTCTATTTATAAGGGGCGGGGAGGGGGGAAGGGGGCGCGCCGCGCCCCGCACTGCGCGAGGGGCGGTGGGGGGGTCCGCTCGGCGCCCGCAGGCCCGCTATGAGGCCGTGCGGCCCCAGCCGGGCGGGCGACAGTGGGGCCGCCCCACGCCACAGGCGGGCGGTGGTACCGCCAGTCCCGAGTCCCCTGTCCCCCCCCTCCCCGCCATAAGATGAGCGTGCTCGAAGCGCGGCTGCCTAGGGCGGCCAGCACCTTCGTCTCTCCGGGGAGACAGGGCGAGCTGGCCTCCGAAGGGCTGTCCTGGAGTGCGGCCGGGCCGCACCGGGCCCCCGCGAGGCCGCGGCACGGGGAGGAGGGAGCTGCAGGGCAGCTCGCGGCCAGCGGCGGACAGTCCCGGGCGGGGCCCGTGCACCAGCTGACAGGCTGGCGGCGGGAAGCGGCGGCCGAGCCCCACAGGCCTGAGGGCACCGAGCGGAGCGCGCTCCCGGCCCCTGTGCCGCGCTAGCCGCCACTCGTCTCTATGGTAGGCGCTTCCGGCCCCTGTGCCGCGGCCGCGCAGGCTGAGCGCCGTCCCCCCGTGGCGACTCTATAGCCCGCGCTTCCGGCCGCGCGACTTCCGCTCGGCGGCTCGTTGGTGGGTGGTTCTGCCGCCCTCGCTGCCTCGCCGCCTGCGCTGGGCCGCTCGCGCCCGCCGGTGCCGCCCGGTACGGTCTGTTCGCGCGTGGCCCGGCTGCCACCGCACCCGCCGCCGCCCCTCAGCGCAAGGCCGCCGCGCCGGGGGCCGGGTCCGCCGGCGGAGGCCGCCGCGGCGCCATGGGCGCCTACCTGTCGCAGCCCAACACGGTGAAGAGCTCGGGCGACGGGGCCGGGCTCGGGCCGCGCCCGCTCCACTTCGGCTTCAGCGCCATGCAGGGCTGGCGCGTCTCTATGGAGGTGAGCGGGGCACCGGGCGCGGGCCCCGGGCGGCCGCTGGCCGGCGGGGCCCGGTGGCGCCGGGCGCGGGCTGCCGCGGAGCCCTCGCAGCCGCGGCTCCAGCTGCGAGGCTGGCGGGGATGCCGCCTTCTCTCCCGGCCCTTCCTCGCTGTCCTGCGCCGTCAGGCGGGCGGCGCGGCAGCCCCGCCGGCGCCCACCGGAGGGCCGGGCGCTCCGTCCTTGCCCCCCGCGGGTGCGAGGCGCTGGGACCGCCGTGCGCGCGCCCTCAGAGCGGGAGGGGCCGCCTCTCCCGGTGCTACGTGGGCCTTGCCGGAATGCCTGTAAGCTGTCGCTTGTCCCGGCTCCCACAGTGACCTGCTGGAGGGTCACCCCACTTCGTGGGAGCACCGCAGGGGCTCTCCCCGAGAAACCCCCACGGGGAAGGAAAAACTTGAGTTACAAAGTGGCAGAAAGGACAGTGTGGTGCTTGGGCTAAAGCACTGAATGAAAACAAATGAAAAATCCTCAGGGAAAATCCCTGCTTTTCTTTCCAGGCAGAAATGAAGTGTCAAGCCTCTGTCTACTTTCTCTTTCCCTGCTTTTATTTTTCCCTAGGCAAATTTGTTGGAGGAATTCTCATTGCTGCTCTCTGTCTCCTGCAGCCAGTCCTGGCTTTACCACCCCATCAGCTAGGCTCATTATGGGGCAAATGAATTATCGCAAGATAAATACCTGGCTGCAGGAGCCAGGCGTTTGCCCATGCTGCTCCCCGTGGGGGAGTCTGTTGAAACTACTTTGTAAGGCTGCTTGTATACAGGCGATGTCGAGCTGCTGGGACTGCTTCTCTGCCTTGCCAGCAGTTACTCGTTCTTTGAATTTAACACCATTAATGTGCTGGCTTATTTTCCCTTCCAGGCAGCCAGCCAGCAAAGAGGCTAAATTAGATAAGGGTTAATATTGGTCCCTGCAGCCCCCCCGCAAGGCACATCTTCTCTGAACACAGTAAAGCAGCCTTCTAGTTTGTAGCCCTTTGGCTAATTTGGAGAGGGTGTCCCATTCAGACTGTCAGGGATTGATTTTTTTGCAAATACAGCTTCATGAGCTATACTCTCAGATACTTCACTGGTACTGAAATGTTAAAGCAGTCTTGCTGGTGACAAAACAGCAACCAGGTGCTTCCTCCTTTCTGTGTGCATCAGAGCTTTGTGAAGCCGTAGGCTCTAATTTCCAGGGTAGAAGAGGCAGGAGAACTGGAGCTTGTGCTCTTTAAGATACACTCAGAGTATGTGTGTGCTTAGCTGACTGTGACTGATAGTGCCTCAGCTGGTCCATCCCGGTGACCTCCGCAGGGGTGAAATGGTGTCACAGAGACATTACTGGAACATCAAGGTGATGTGCAGTATAATCTCTGCAAGGCGATTAGCTCGTTTGAGAGGCTGAATGCAGGCAGCGTTCTGGCATCCTTGGTGCACAGAGGCTGAATGTGTTTTAAGGACACGGGCTTAGATGAGGGAGAAGAGACAGTTGCCCCTATTTATAATACTGGTGGGCTAAAGTAGCCCTCCCCTCCCACAGGTGGGACATTGGCTCATAATTTCACTTACTTGAAGTCTCTTCTTGCTGCTGTTGACCTTTACAGAAATTGGATGAGGCCCAGAGCTTGCAGCTGTGTTTTCTGCACTGGCCAACATCTTTGGCTTATCTCCCTGTTGGCAGAAGCAATACTGAGGTCATTGATGTAGACATGGTTTAGCTGTGTTATCACAAGAAATGAGAAGGCGGCAGGAGCGGTTGTGTTACAAGTTGAACCTGCTGCAAATTGCTTCTAAGTCTGTGATGGGAGAGAAACATGTATTATTTCCCATACAGCTGAGCAGAGTTTGACAGTTCTGTTGTGTTTTCTTGCATTCCAGTGCTATGTGTTCTCTGTGTCTTGTCTCGTGTTTATTCCTTTTCTTCATGTTTAATTGTACTTCTGCTTTTCCATTAGACTTGGAGAAAGTTCTGAGCAAATGTGTATGCTTAAGGTTTTAGTTACGCATTGTGTTAGGGAAGCCAACCAAAGTGTACACAGGTGGTAGGACACAGGCATTTCTGAATAGCAGAAATTTGTGTAGAGGAGTTGTCTGTTGCCTTTAACTTACGTTTTAGGGTCCCCCCAAGTGAGGTAGGTATACAAGGCTCCGAAGAAATACTATAATAAAAATCTATTCTTCGTCCAGAGAGGTTGCAGTGTGAATAAGGAAATGTTTGGGGCAGATGAGGGACCCAAAGGATAAGGGTATGAAAAAAGTAGTGTTAGGTACTATGAGCAAATAAGAAAAGAGAAAAAGCTGAAGATGGCTTTATGGTACAGAGAGGAGTGCTCTGGGATACAGTGAAAGAAGCAGGAGGCCCTATGGAGGTAGTTGGATGGGGCCTCCCTGAGCTCTTTGGAACTGTTCTGGCCATATCTCCAAGACAAGACACCAGCAATCCCTGTGTACAGCTTCGTTTCACTTCGGGACTTAGAAAAAGAGTCCTTGCTTCAAACAGTGCGAGAGTTTGGTTCAAAATCTCTTCAAATGGAGATTTGTCAAATTAACTCTCAGTTTTGACTTTGCTAATTTCAACTGAATTTGATGTTTGATGTTTCAAACACAGTTTTTCAGTACTGCTATAAGAAGGACTGAGGTAGCTGGGGGAGACCTAGAACTGTGCCACCCTTGAGGGGAAGGCTAGAGAGCAGAAAGCTGCATCCAGGCTTTGAGTGCTTGCCTGGTCTGAAGAGCACAAGACCATGGTTGCTTAGAGGCCAGTTGCTGCAGACAGCAGGCCTGAAAGCAGGGATGGAAACTCGCAGCTGATAGCCTCCTGTGCTGGCAGCACAAGGTGGTCTTGGTGGTCCGCCAGGTGCTCAATGAACTGCTCTTAGTGTTGAAAATGCCAGGGACTGGTGTGCAGCCCGCCTTGTGGAGCCACTAGCGCTTGTGCTCAGAGCAGTGTAGAGCAAGCCCTGCGCGCAGCGCGAGAGCTGAACCGTCTCCTGCCAACACGTGCTGGCCTTGTTGTCTGCCCTCCTCGACTGCAGCGCCCTGGTCCGGGGTCAGGACTAGTTGCGGTGAGCGCTCTACATACAAACGGAGTAGAGAGACCGTTTTTGCTGCCAATATTTGGTTTCCTCCCCAGCAGCATTTGCATTACTTGCTCTAATTAAACTGCTGTTTAGTCACCTGGGACTTATCCCAGTTACTTTGTTGTGGTTTTGCTGTCTCACTAGCTTCTGTAAATGCTCTGAACAGTGAGCATAGAAATGCTGGTTCTTTGCTTAGTCTTATTTTCATTCGCTACCTCCAGTGAGCTCTCTGGTTAAATTTCCTACATTGTAATTCAGAGCCGGTTTTTTTCATTTTGAACTAAGATTGTAATTTGTCTGTTCAGACACTGTTTTCATCACAGTGTCAGGAGTTTCATCGCACTAAGTGCTGCATAAACTCAGAACGCTTCTTCTTCTGTTTTGCTTAGCACTTGAGAGAAATTGCAGGGGAATGGAGTTCTCATCTTATAAGACTGTGGGACTCCAGAGGGTGAAGAGCGCTTATCCAAGGAGTCCTACAATAAAAAAAATAGAAGAGTTCAACAGTTGCTTGGCTGTGCAGCAACTGTAGCTGTGTGTGTATATAGAAATTTTGGGTTATGGCTGGCACTATGGACACATCCAAATCTTTGAGCCAGCTGTCTTGGAGTAAGCATAGTGTCTTGGGGCAGCTGTAGCACACTTAACTTCAAGGTGATGAACTTGAACAATGACAAAGAGACTAGATCACGATGTTTAAAATAACACATGATTGTTCTTGAACAAAAGCCTGTCAGGTTGTTTGGCTTACAGTCAGGCTGTAAGTTGGTAGGTTAGGGCTTGAACTTTAAGGAGTGCTAGGAGATTAGTTGGGCAGGGGGAGGGTTTAAGAGAAAGATTCAGTCCATCAGTCAGTTCCAGGCTTTGCATTGGAATGGCCAAGTTTGGTTTGCTTACCCATAGGGCGAAAGAGGTCAAGGCACCCGGCTGTAAAATCTGGATGGTGCCTTCTTCAAAGTCTGCTGTTCTTGTGAGACTTTGTGGAGAGAAAGGTTGCTCAGTGTATGTAGCCTATATGTTGTTGATCTTTGTAGTTTGTGAGCGTGCGTAGGGAAAGGCTGGATGCAGTTTGGTATTTAAGCCCAAAATGCCCCTGGGACACACCTTCCCTCCGGTTTGCCCTCGGGGATTCTCAGGGGTTTCTGGACAGTTGCCAGAACCAAGAAAGTATGTCTTGCCTTAGGAAGTGTTACCTGGGTTTGTAGTTTGTTTTTGCACTGTTAGTTGACTGGTTGGTTGTCCTTTGCTTTGCTGCTTCAAAGACACTTGAGAGAATCTGGGCTTTTTGCCTCGCTTTTCAGGTAGCTGTGCCTGAGACCAGCAGTGCCTTCCTGGTGGGGGCTTAGAAGAAAGATGGGGACAGACTGTTTAGCAGGGTCTGTTGCGATAGGACATGGAGTAATGGTTTTAAACTCCAAGAGGGTAGATTTAGACTAGATATAAGGAAGAAATTTTTGACAATGAGGGTGGTGAAGCCCTGGCCCAGGTTGCCCAGAGAGGTGGTGGATGCCCCATCCCTGGAAACATCCCAGGTCAGGCTGGACAGGGCTCTTGAGCAACCTGCTCTGGTTGAAGACGTCCTTGCTCACTGCAGGGGGGTTGGACTAGATGGCCTTGAAAGGTCCCTTTCAACCCAAAGAGTCTATGTTTCTACAAAGAAAAGCAGAAAAGAGCCTTTGTCCCAAGAGAAGGTTTTCCAGCCCAGTTGCTTGTTCGCACTGGATGTGGTAATCCCGTGTCCTGCGAGGCTGCCTTTCATTGGGCTGTTCAGATAGACAACTGCTGCCATCTGTGACTGTATTCACCAGGACAAGCAAAGGCAAAGCCTCCAGCTGGTTGAAGGCATGAGGTCAGGAGGCTCCATATTTGACCTTCTGACTTTGTCAGTGCATCAGAGCGGCTTTTCAGTTTGCGTGGCTCTTACCTGGCAAGAGCTGGGGAAGAGAGCGTCTGTGGGAATGGCCGGACTCCATAGGCGACCCTGAGCCAGTTTCATTTGGCTGTGTGGGGGAAGTTGCCAGTGTCTTGGAACAGGTATAACTTGTATTTCTGTAGTTACATTTGGCTAGACAGCCCTCAGCTTGGGTACCATGTGCGGTACAGCACAGCTCGCTCCCTCGTGTTCCCTAAGGACTGTGAGCTACCGCAGTAACACAGGCCTTAGAAGTACTGTGAGCAGAGGGATTTGACTCTGGCTTGAGCTTGGCCATATCTAGAGTTGTTGTACTGAGCATCTGAAGGGGTTTCCAGTACAATCACATGGTGACAAGGCTGAGTTACTGCTCTAGCACAGAGAGCACCATAACGTTAAAGATCCATGCCCCCTCTTTGAAGATGAGTGCTCTCCAGGTAAGCTTTTGAAAATATGAGAGGAGGCTTGCTTACTGTTCTTGCTCTCCCTGCAGATTTGAGAATCCCTGTGTCGTGCTCAGCTTCCCTGCTCCTTTCTCCCTCATCTCTCTGGGGGTCTAGTGCAATCCATGTCATTCCAGACTTTTGCTCTCTCTTTCAGGACGCACACAACTGCATACCCGAGCTGGACAGTGAAACAGCCATGTTCTCAGTCTACGATGGACACGGAGGTAACTGCATCCACTGTTCTCTCCAGAGTCCTTCAGTGTGGCTCTTCTAGGCTGCTCAGTGACTCCTGGGGCAAGCATCTATCTATCATTAGAAATCTTGCTCCTTCTTGGGAAGCGTTTTCTTTCATAGATACCATCAACTAAGGTTCTCAAAGTTTCTTAGGGTTTCTAGAAGGAAGGCCATGGGTTGATATGAAGTTGAAATGAGATTTGTATTCCATCTTCTAAAACTTTTAAGAATGACTATTTTCTTGGTGAATAAGCTAGACAGGATAGCCACAGAAGAGTGGCAGTAGGAAAAACTACACGAGTTCTGGTGGTTGACAGTACTGGTTGCCCAAGGAAAGAGTGAAAAAACAGAACAGGCAGCTCCATTCCCTGACTTACGTTCCCAGCTTCCATTCCCCACTTCAGGGCCCCCTGAACTAGAGGTTGCAGCCGTTCGATCTTGTAGACACATTCAAGTCTTCTTGATGAACGCTTCATGAATTTGACTAATTGTGTTTTAAATCAGGTTTATAGGTTTGGAGATTACTTGCATAGGATGTTTTGTATAGAATTTTATTATTTATTATTTGAAAAAAAGACTTTGATCTAAATCTGCTGCCTGATCGTTTCACTGCAGTATCCCCAACACGAGAAATTGCAAATCACTGCATTAGCACTTTCATAATTTTGGACTCGATGTTCTTTCTTCCAGTTAGAAGAGTCCTAGACTTGTCTCTGGTCATAGAGCTTAATCTGTACTCTTAAATGACAGCAGCACGCATTTTCTGGCCCTGAGGTCAATTGACACAGTCTGGCCACACTGGTGCTATTAAGGTGTCGTAGCATTTAGCATCGTGTGGCTGCATTCAAACTGGCTCTTGGTCCCTGATTCCTACTACATCCTGAACTGTGTCCAGAAATTATGAGAGTGCTAACTAGCTTATGCCAAAATTGCACCATGGATCATTCTAGTAATTTTTAGCCTGGGTGATGAAATGCCTGGGCCGTGGAACTCATTAGGCTACTGCTATTGGACATAGCCATGGATTCCAAACATTATATTGTACCACAGCTCTGATTATGTTTGTCCTTTTTTTGGACATAATCTATCTCTGCAACATGCTTTTAGTTAGGCTGACTAGAATTGCCTATAGCTTTCAAGTTACAGATGCGCCGTGAATTTATTGTGACATAAATGTTTTCTGCTTTGTTCTTAGTTCCTTCCCTAACAATTCCTAACAACATGCTAGCTGTTTTGATACAAATAAACTGTAAGCTGACATTCTTAGAACTCTGTCCCCAGTTTCTTCCAGATCTTTCCTAAGTGGTAATAGATGGGTTTGAGTCCATCCAATGTGCATATGGAGGTTGGTTGTATTTTCTTTTTTTCATGTTCTTGTCTTTGTCAGCGAGGAATTTAATCTGCCAATATCACCTAAAAGATCAAGATCCTGATGTTAAATTTTGCAAATTATTTTCGTTTTGATCATCCCGAATGATCCATCACTTCTTAACTGACCTCTTTTCCAGATTATTTATGTAGATGTTGAGCAACATAAGTCTTCAGAGAACTTTCCCAGTGGCCATCCTCCATTTTCAAAGCTGTCTGTTTCTATCAAACATTACTTCTTTTCCCATGGCAGCTTAGTATGTAAAACATTTGATGATTTATTTGAAAGCTTTTTGGAAATCTGTATGGAGTAGATCAACTAAGCTGCCTATTTCATCCTGCTGTCATTGACTCTTTGAATAACATTGACCAGTTTGTGACATTCTCTGCTGTATATTTAACCCCTGCCCATCCTACCATATGTATCCATGTGTCTGCTAATTCTATTTTTATTACAATTTCCACTGTTTCCTGTATTCACATGCCAGATATGCTGGTCTGTAGTGTTGTGAACCCAGTTTCCACCACTCTCTGAGGCTTTTTAATTTTTTTTTTGTGTGATATGCCTTTCATTTCTCTGATAATGGAACAGATTCAAGTGGAAGGTTACGTATCACCGTTTGTAATTTCTCGCTTTGCGGTAGAACTGAGTTATCTAATTATGCCAACTTGTAAATAAGAGTTCAAGACCTTTTTTTGCAATAGTCCTTATTAAAAAGGTCAGCCTGAGTAGGTGGCTGACAAGTAGCTCTTCAAAAGATACAGTCTCAGTCTGAAGCATTTAGACTGAATGTTTTGACATTATTTTCCTCCTGAACTTCATCTTAGAAGTGTGCAGACACTCGAGTGGAGCAACTGCTGATATTCTGAAGACTATCTTTGAGAACAGAGAGATGATGGTTTGGTTCTGAAAGGCAGAGAAAGACAAAGGAGAAAGGATATAGGGATTTAGCAACTATTCAACTTAGTGTTGTTTCTTGCAGAAATTCAGAAACCATTTGTAAGCATGTAGCAGATATGAAGGTAAGCAGCATGTGGCAAAAACTGGTCAAGAATGAATAATACCGAACCAATCTATTCTTTAAGATCAGTGTGTTAGTTTATCAGCTAACAGGAAGGTGTATTTCATGTGTTGGGTTTTAGAAAGACTTTGTACACTCTTATGACATTGCTGTCAGTGTAGGACATGAAGTAATGTGTTTTGTCTTTTTTTTTTTTAAATACAATAGGAAAGATTCAAGATAGACATTAGGGAAAGGCATTAGTGAGAATGGCAAAGTATTGGCATGGTTAGCTAACTTGTAGTTTAGATTTACAGTGATCGAATCTCTACAGCTCTTCCTAGACAAACCTTATCAGGAAGGATATGAATATAGTTGAACCTGACTCTGAAGATCGACTTTTGCCCATCCCTACTTTTGCATGACTTTATTGATGCATTAGTTCTTTAGTTTGAAACAATTCCTCAGATCTCTCCCATGTAAAAGAAGGTTTTAGGGTAGGAACCTGTCTGAGCTTTATTAGCTGCCAGTGCAAAGAATGAATTTAGCTTTTCTTTGATTCCTTGCTCAGCTATCAACCTTAAACTCTCCAGTAAGCTTCGCGCTCCAGGTGGGGTGGGAAAAGTTTTTATTATTGTGCTCCTTGAAAAGGGGAAGGGGGCAGGATGGGCGTTTCATATTTAGCCTTCCATTTTACTCATCAGTTTTTCTTTTATGTTTTCCCCCTGTGGACAAGACTTCCAGTTTTTGAAAGATGCTGCTGTTTTTTGCATTCTAGTAGCCTTCTCCGGTTGCCTTTTTACTTGCCCTGGCCTCCCAGCCCCAAATCTTGGAGAATGATGTACACGTACTCTGCACCTCCAGTGTGGTGTTTTCTGATCAATTTCTGTAGCTGTCTACACATGCTTTATCCTTTTAGCTGTTTCTTCTAATTTTGTTTTAATAACTGTCTTCATTTACATGTAGCTCCGCCTTTTCAGAGGTCAACATTATCATAGTGAGGTTTGCTTTTTGCTCCTACCAGGGTCTTTAATTTGAATACAGCAAGCCCTGTTGTAATTTTTTTTCCAGTTTGTATGCAGAGCAATGGTTCTCTCTTGCCCTGTCCTTGGTCGTCTTGCCTTCTGGTCTGCCTTAGCATTCTGTGTCCCTGTCGTTGTCTCAGGGTGGGAGTTAATAGTCTGGTTTTAAAATTTTTCTTTTCCTGCTTTGGCATAGCATTCCAATCCATAGGGATTCTGTGACACTTGTTGTTAGCTAGTTTGTTTATTTGACTCTAAGCTTTCTTTGTTTTATATTCAAATGGTGTGTATGTGTCTAAATACAGATCCAATCTTGGAGTGGGATCTACTGTCAGCCTTGTGAAGATGAGATAGGATGGGTTTGTACATGTATCTCTGCTGAAAAAGATTTGATCTAGGAACCTGTATCTCTGGAGGCCTTTTTCTTGCCTAGGTTTCTGCCCTGGGGCTGCTGCCTGTTCTTGTCTTCACATGTCATATTCAAGTCTCTGCTCCTGGAGACAGAAATCATACTGCAGTGAGATTCCAGCTGGGTCTTAGGTACTCTGGAGCCAGCCTTGCCTGAAATGCTGAGATAAATTGACTTTGTTCCATATTTCATCTAAATGTGACTCCTGCTTTTAAAACTGAATCAGATGTAGTTTCTGGCAGTGGCATCTAGCCATGCAGAAATATGCTCTGAGACCTGAACTTCCCCATGTATTTTTTCACCTTTCTGCATGGTCTTTCAGACATACTGGAAAGTCCACGTGCTCTTGCAAACAAAAGCAGTCTCTTTTTATAATTTTGTAGGAGCATAAAAGTATGCACTCTGGAGAGCCCTCCAGATACTTACTTTTTCACTGAATTCAGTGGTACACATTATATATTTTACTTTAGCCTCCTGACGACCTTCCTACTACTGCATCTGTGTTGCATTAAGAAGGAAATGCAGCTGAGGCTTTGGCATTACTTGGCTGGATGCTAGTCCTCTAGAAAACTTTAATAAAATGATTCATGGAGAGTTTTACAGTGGGTTTCACACTGGAGATGGTGGAAGATGTGATCCTGGATTTATTGTTGTTATGTATTATGGTTATATGTGAGTAATTGTATTCTCGAAGTGTTCAACACCTGAAGGCTTTTGAAGTACCCAACAACTGAAGGCACTCCACACCCAGGCGTTCCAGGGCCTGCATTTGTAGCTCTGCTTCTCCTCTGTCCTGCTTCTCGGGGAAGTGTGAAGTGGAAGTTGCGTTTGGTGAGGTTTTCTTTTCCCTGCTGTCCTAAAACTGTCAGCACCAGGACTCCTGTTGCAGCTTAAAATGTGTCTTGGAGTGTGTAGAGCCTTGTCTGGAAGTTAAAAGTGACGGACTTCATTCCTCCCGCCCTGGGGAGATAGTCCTGTGGTCTTGCCCACCTTGGTGAAGGGAAGAGCCTGTGTTGCAGTTCCTCACACTTACCTTGCTGTGCTGTATTGTACTCATGCAGTCATTCTTGCCTTGCTCGAACAAAATTGTTTGTTTTCTGGGTGTTTGCATCTTTGGAAAATTCATTCTGTTTTACTGCTTTGCAGGTCAGTTTTGTGCTTCAAAGAGTTCTTCTCAACTTTTACCATTTTGCTGGAAATGTTGTCTCAAATGCTTGTTACAGGTGAGGGCAACCAGGACTATTTGCCGTAGGTCTGCTTGGGAAGCTGTACAGCCCTGAGCACTTAATTCATTGCTGACATGATTTTGAAGCTTCTAGTCTGATGCCCAGGTGAGCATGAGCGGTTTGGGGAATATTTTATCCTCGTGGATTGTTTGTTGCTTCTCTATCGATCCGTAATAAGAGGGTAAATTTGTGTGTATAACACAGTAACTGCAGAAGTGAGGGAAATTTTAATTTTGAGACAACACTGTAGTAGGTGAGGCACCATCGAAGAAGTCAGGGCAACCCCCAGTATCAGCACAGGCTGGGGGTGAAGGGATGGAGAGCAGCCCTACTGACAAGGATTTGGGAGGGGTACTGGAGGATGAAAGCTGGACAGGAGCCGGCAATGTGCACTTGCAGCCCAGAAGCCAACCGTGTCCTGGGCTGCCCCCAAAGCTGTGTGGCCAGCAGGGCGAGGGAGGGGATTCTGCCCCTCTGCCCCGCTCTGGGGAGACCCCCCTGCAGTGCTGCGTCCAGCTCTGGAGCCCTCGGCACAGGAGAGACATGGACCTGCTGGAGCGGGGCCAGAGGAGGCCCCAGCAATGCTCCGAGGGCTGGAACAGCTCTGCTGGGAGGACAGGCTGGGAGAGCTGGGGGGGCTCAGCCTGGAGCAGAGAAGGCTCCGGGGAGACCTTAGTGCAGCTGCCAGGGCTTGGAGGGGCTGAGGAGAAAGATGGGGACAGACTGTTTAGCAGGGCCTGTAGCGACAGGACAAGGGGTAACGGTTTTAAACTCCAATGTAAGGAAGACATTTTTGACAGTGAGGGTGGTGAAGCCCTGGCCCAGGTTGCCCAGAGAGGTGGTGGATGCCCCATCCCTGGAAACACCCCAGGTCAGGCTGGACGGGGCTCTGAGCGACCTGCTCTGGGTGAAGATGTCCCTGCTCACTGCAGAGGTGGGACTAGATGGCCTCTAATGGTCCCTTCCCACCCAAACCCTTCTGTGAGTCTATGAAATCAGTTTTTGTAATTACCTGGCTCTTCAGCCCTGCTGCTGATGCCTTCATCCCTGCCCTCAAATGGAGGATACTTGATTTTTAATGAAGATGAGACCTTCATAAAATGTGGTGGGTGAGCCCATTTGGCATAAGTGTAGCCAAATCCTGGAGTATGTTACATAATGAACTGAAAGGAGCCATTAGCGAACGCCGGGTGATCACGCTGATTGCACCCAGGCTAAGCTGCAGAAAGGGTCCCTTGCACAGCTGGCCCTGGTACACACAGCCCTCTCCATGCATGGGTCAGGACGTGGCATGAAGCAGAGCTGCACTACTGCACTCTCACAAAGGCTCTGTCAGTGAGAAAAACCTGGTGGGTTTCTTGCTGCGACAGGTACAGAAGTGCTGAGATGGTATATTTTAGTACATCTGTTTGCACGTAGATGATTAATTCCTTGAGCCGGTTCGGTTTCTCTGGCCACTGTGGCAGCAACGTGCTTTGGGTTACTATCTCAGCTTATAAAACCCGTCAGATCTCACTGGGACTGCTGTGCGAGCAGCTAGACCCTGTTAGATGGGAGGATGTGTTTCAATGGATCATCTTCTGCAACTGGAGGACTCCCAAAGGAGAATCTTGTTTTTCTAGATGTTTTGGTTAAAACACTGTGAGCACCTTTGTGTCCTCTGCGCAAGGGAGATGGTACTGCCAGGACCAGCTCTGCTCATCGAAGGTGGCCTGCTTTGAGGGTGAGCTGCAGCCGGTGAAGAGAGAAGTGTAGGAGACTGGCAGCAGAGTCCTGTGTGAAGCCTGGTCAGTTTGCAGCAGAAATGTCTTTTGTGATACCCGTGCGGGAGCTGCACAGGAAGCAGCAAAGGTTTCTTATCTTCTGTGGCACCTACAAACTCTCTTACAGTAATTTATCTGGGTAGCCACAGTCAGGCACATCAGAGATTCACGGATCACTATTTAATCCCAGTGTCCCCGTTTCAAAGAAATGGCTTGTTTCCCTGCCAAAGCTTTTCATACCGGGGCTGGCTTCCTGCTTCCGCAGTGATGGAGCAAGACCCTTCTCTATTGCGTTGCTTTGCGCGGCGCTGCCCAGCCTGTGGAAAGCATCTTCCCGCAGGCTGCGCCCCACCCCACGCTCTGCCTGCTTACCGGAGATATTCTGGGGCCAAGGCTGCGAAGCTGTCAGTGGCTTTCTCACATCAAGCTACTTGTTGCCGTGAAGAGAATCCCTTGTCCCTAGCCGTGGCAGAAAGATTACAACGTTCAGTCATCTTTTCCGTCTGGTGGGTGATCAGGTGTCCACACCGGTATTATTAGATCGGTCAGCTGCTTCCAGTAGCACACACTGCACAGAGCTACTACCTCTGCTACCACCCCCTCCCTCGCCCTGCTGGCCACGCGGCTTTGGGGGCAGCCCAGGACACGGTTGGCTTCTGGGCTGCGAGCGCCATTGCTGGCTCCTGTCCAGCTTTTCACCCACCAGGACCCCCAAGCTCTTCTCCACAGCACTGCTCTCAATCCCTTCACCCCCAGCCTGTGTTCTTCACCTGAACAACTTGAACGGGTTGTTCAGTACCCAACCCGGGGCAGGACCCTGCGCTTGGCCTTGTTGAACCTCATGAGGTTCACATGGGCTAATTCCTTGAGCTTGGCCAGGTCCCTCTGGATGGCATCCTGTCCCTCAGGTGCGTCAGCCCCACCACTCAGCTTGGTGTCATCTGCAACCTTGCTGCAGGTGCACTCGATCCCACTGTCTCTTTTACTGATGAAGATACTAAATCCTACTGGCCCCAATATGGACCCCTGAGGACCACCACTTGTCACCAATGTCCATCTGGCCATCGAGCCATTGACTACCACTCTCTAAATGCGACCATCCAACCAATTCCTCATCCACCCAACAGTCCACCCATCAAATCCATCCCTCTCCAGTTTAGAGAGAAGGATGTTGGGGGGACCATGTCAAAGGCCTTACAGAAGTCCTGAGGGATGACATTGGTAGCTCTTCCCTTGTCCACTGATGTGGTCACTCCATCATAGAAGGTCACTAGGTTGGTCAGGCAGGAGTTGCCCTTGGTGAAGCCATGCTGGCTGTCTCGAATCACGTCCTTGTCCTCCAGGTAGCCTTAACACAACTTCTAGGAGGCTCTGTTCCATGATCTTCTGAGGCACAGAGGTGACGCTGACGGGGCGGTAGTTCCCAGAGTCCTCCTTGCTAACTTTTTTGATAATGGGTGCAATGTTTCCCTTTTTCCAGTCTCCAGGGACTTCACCTGACTGCCAGGACTTTTCCAATATCATGGAGAGTGACTTGGCAACTACCTGAGCCAATTCCCTCCGGTCTCGGGGATGCATCTCATCAGGTCCCATAGACTTGTGCATGTTCAGGTTCCTCAGGTGGTCTCAAACATGCTCTTCTCTTCCAGCAGGAGGGACTTTGCTCCTTCAGTCCCCATCTTGTAAGAGATGTCAGCACTGTTATGCTGGTCCAGATTGGGCAGGCGGGGATGATTGCAAGTTGGAAGAGAAACTGGGGGAGATTGCAGCTGCCCTCTGCAGTGACCGGCAGTTGTGGCAGTAGCCCACTGGACCTGTTCCCTGTCCTGTAGTTTCTGATTTGGAATTAGCTATATCTGCAGTTTTCCTAGCTCTTCTCCTCCTTGGACTCCTGAGGCATGCTCAGTGCACCACCTTGCTTACTGGTCAAGCCTTTATGCAGGAGTGCATCACCATCATGTCTACGTCTCAGCTGAGGTGCTGGCCAAGTCCTGGAACTTGCCTGGAATAGCTCTGCCTATGGTGGAGCCTGGTGGCCCCACAGCAAACTGCCCTGGCCACCTTTGGGCCAGGCTGGTCAGCTCAATCCCTGTTGTACGAGCGAGGACGTAGCAGCTGTCGGTGTTCTCTGACAGTGCTTCAGGGCTACCGCTGTGTGCCCTGCTAATTTATACTCTAAATAAAAACCGCCTAAATGAAAGGATGCACATAGTGCGCTCCTGGCCTGTTGTTCCAGGACCATCTCATAGAGCATTTGGATCCGCTGGGTGGTTTTCTGCCATGGTCCAAAACTGTGCACATGTTTTTTCTGTGGCCATACCTCTCTGAGCAGCCCCTGCTCACTCCCCCAAATTCATCAAGTGATCTGGAAGACCTATCACTGTCATTATTCAACACTCCCTCCATCTGTATCCGCAATGGTGTGGCCAGCAGGAGCAGGGCAGGGATCGTGCCCCTGGACTCAGCACTGGTGAGGTCACACCTCGAATCCTGTGTTCCGTGTTGGGCCTCTCACTGCAAGGAGGACGTTGAGGTGCTGGAGCATGTCCAGAGAAGGGCAGCGGAGCTGGGGAGGAGTCTGGAGCACAAGTCTGATGGGGAGCGGCTGAGGGAACTGGGGTGTTCAGTCTGGAGAAGAGGAGGCTGAGGGGAGCCCTCATCGCTCTCTACAACTACCTGAAAGGGGGTTGTGGTGAGGTGGGTATTGGTCTCTTCTCCCAACTAACTAGTGATAGGATGAGAGGAAATGGCCTCAAGTTGTGCCAGCGGAGGTTTAGATTGGATATTGGGGAAAAAATTTCTGTACTGAGAGAGTGGTCAGGCATTGGCACAGGCTGCCCAGGGCGGTGCTGGAGTCACCATCCCTGGAGGTGTTCAAAAAACGTGTGGACGTGGCGCTTCGGGACATGGTTTAGTGGGGATGGTGGTGTTGGTGTGATGGTTGGACTTGATGATCTTAAAGGGCTTTTCCAACCTTAATGATTCTGTGACCTATAATTTTCTGACAGAAATTTTGTTTTATTTTGGCTCTTTGATAAAAATGTTACAGTATCCTCTGGAGCCAGTCCTTCAAGACTGCATATAAACACATGTTCTGATGTGTTTCTTTGTTCAGTTTCATCTCCTGACTGGTAGTTGGCAATTCCTTAATCCATTCAGCATGTGCTGTCTCGAAAGTTTAACTTTTTAAGCAAAGTGCTGTCTTATATACATGTATGTATATGTAAGTTATATATAATATATACGTGCAAGTTATATACCTTACCTAAATCTGTTATATCAGCATGCTTAGTTTTATCAGGCAAAATCACAATGTCTTTAAGAGCAGATGTTGAGTTGAATTGTCAAGATCTGCTTCCATAAGCCCACGTCAATGGACATTAATTGTCTGTCCTTTTCATTTGAGATCCTATATGAGCTGGCCAGTGTTTTATTTTTCTGCCAGGTCTGTGGGTGTCAGGTCACCTTGGTATTCCTTTTCAAGTTCTCATTAAAATGCTAGGGTCACCTCTATTTCTCTCTTAGATCACTATATACTCCCACTCTGCATTTTTGAGAGCACAGTCAGATTAAAGCTCAGTCTCCTTGTTGTGTAGATCCACAGCATTGAACTTTTTGCAGCACTATTTTAACAGCAACCATTTTGCAAGGTTTCTGTTCTTTGTCAATGGCCACTTGATCCCTTTTCTGCGGGCACATTTGAAAAGTCCCTTGCCTGCTGTTTCTTCTTTCTCTCAAATCTCTCCACCTCTTCACTTCCCACTACATTCCCTCCGCCTCTCCCTTTGCTAAGCTGATGGCTAGCTACTTCCCACCCTTCTCACACTTCCCCTTGATTCCCCTGCTCCCCTTTCCTTCACAGAGCTTTGCTCCTGTGTGCGTTACCTCCCGTCGTGCCCAGCAACCTGCACGGCCTCTGGCCGGCTGGAAGAAACGGGGGGAAGCTGGGATGTGCTAGCAGGGAGATCGAGCGTTGAGCGGCTGTTACAGCTCTGCTGTAAAAACCGTCCTTCTGTAGCCGGGAGGGAGGGAGCACGCGTGACACTCTCGCCTCACCTGTAGCCGCAGGAAAGCCGGCAGCGAGCAGAGGGGCTCTCGAGCGCGATGCTCAGCGCACTCGTACTGCCCCTTCTCTGCCCTGCGGTGGGGCACGGCTCCTCCGGCCTGGCCCTGAACGCTCCTGGAGCCTGCAGCTGGACCCCTCCACCCGCCTGCGCTCTGCCCTGCTGCCCTCTCTGCCACCCTCCTGTGGCTGTCGTTCAGTTTGTTTCTCAGTTTCTAGCTCTGATTTTTCTTTCTCATGACCTGTGGGCCAGGTTCCTACGCCCTACGTCTTTCTTTGCCTCATATATAAACCGAAGCTGCTAGACGATCTCTTGCAAGTCACGCTGTTCTTTCTGGTGCCCCTTGCTGAGATGAACTACAGAAATTCGCGATGCCTCACTCTGTTTAATCTTGTCTCTTAATAGCACCTTCATGATCACAAAAATTGTCTCCCGTGTTCTGTTGTGTACTTGACAGTATTAATTACTGAGCTGCTGGAACGTTTCCAGCTTTTAAAAATCTTTCAGCTGCTCTAGGAGCGGGTGCTTGGTTTGTGGTGTTGACCATCAATCCAAGTTCCTGTGTGCTCTTGGCATCCTGGTGCTCTGGCCACCATTCACTCATGCCATACACACACACACCTCCCAGGACCAAGATGACTGCTCTGCCGACCAGAACCCCTGTTTTCCCAAAAGCCTTATCTCAAGGCTGTGGCAGCATATTTTCATTGGTCTAGAAGACACATATAACACTTCTTGTGCTGCTCATCATGTGTGGGAATGCTCTGAGAGAGAGCTTACATGGACCAAAAGCTTCCCTTTTCCCCTGCTTGTTTGTCCCCACACTTACATGTGAAAATAGAGCTTTCTAGGTAGGATGGGCCTAAACAGTTGGCCTAAGTGCCAAAACGGGTGTAAGATCTGTTTCAGGAAGCTTATAGCATCCGCCAGACCTGGTGCGTAGGAGCTCGTTGAGGATAAGTACCAGGGGATATCAGTGAATCCTGCTGTTCTGTAGGTGCAGCCTGCTGGGAGGTGTGAGATCCCCAGCAGTCTGTTGCTGCGTGACTTTTACATGTCTGGGTTAGTTCTGGTTTGTGTCCCCAGATTTGCCTCAGGAATTTGGTTGCTCAGGAGTTTATTTTGCTTCTGAGAGGACCAGCTTCTTCAAACGATTTCTTGCTCTCTTTTCAGGAGAAGAAGTTGCCCTGTACTGTGCCAAGTATCTTCCTGAGATAATTAAAGACCAGAAGGCCTATAAGGAAGGCAAATTGCAAAAGGTAAGAATCTAGCTCTGCCCTGGAACAAGCAGGCACCAGTGCAGAGGAAGGCCCTTGTTTAGGTTCCTAATACTTGGGTGCAGCGCCCTGTCCCTCCAAGGCCTGTCTGCCATGTCTTCCATTTTAATTTCCCTTCCTTGTTTCTAGGAGTGTACACCAGGTGCTGATTGTATTTTCAAGATAAACCTCCTTCTATTTTCCAGCTTTCTTTTTCTGCCCTTTTTTTTAAATTTGCAGGCTCATTGCAGTCAAAGATGTGGGCTGGTTCTTTGAGCATTTTTGGTGGGATGTTTGCGGGGGGCGGGGGGGGGAGGAGTAGCTTTTGTCAGAGGTGGGAGGTTAGTTCATGTCTTGCTTCCACCAAGCGATCCCTCGGTTGCAATTCTCCCTCATAGTACTAATGCCTGATCTGACACTGGACATCCTGTGGGTTGGTGCTGGAGTCTGTAGCGGTGCGGCTGAGGGGAAGGCAGTCCCTCCAGAGCCTCCATTTACATCTAGACTGAGGACAGCCTACGGAGCAAACTTCAGTCACTCTGTGGCTCTTGCGCTAGGCTGAAACACCCAAGTATCGTGCTTTGCTGATCCCAAGCTGGCTGTGCTCGCTGTGGCTGCCGTAAGCGTGACTGCTGGGCAGAGGAGCCTACACGCTGAGCCATTGCCCGCGGGGACATTGAATGTTGTCCTGTCCCCCTGTGGGTGCCAGCAGGGCTTGTGGCTCAGAGTCCCGTAAGACTCTCCTAGAGAAGCTGTGGGAGCGCGGCCCGGGTGAGCAGGCAGTGAGGCGTGTTGAAAACCGGCTGCACAGCCAGGCCCAGAGGGTGGTGTCAGCCACACAAAGTCTAGCTGGAGGCCAGCAATGGCCAGTGTGCCCCAGGGGTCATTACCAGGTCCAGTCCCATTTAACGTCTTCACTGATGATCTGGAGGACGGGGCAGAGCGTACCCTCCGCGGGCGCCGCCGAGCTGGGAGGAGCGGCTGCGTGCCGGAGGGTCGCGCCGCTCTGTAGCGCGGAGGGTCCTGGACAGGCTGGAGAACGGGGCTGACGGGAACCTCCTGAAGTTCCGCAAGGGGAAGCGCAAAGTCCTGCCCCTGCGGAGGAGCAACCCCACAGCACCAGCATGTGCCGGGGGCCACCCAGCTGGAATGCAGCTCAGCAGAAAAGGCCTCGGGGTCCCGGTGGGCGCCAGGTTGACCGTGAACTGGCAACACGGCCTCGCTGCAAAGGCCGCGAATGGCGTCCGGGGCTGCGTTCGGAGTGTTGCTGGGAGGTGGAGGGAGGGGATCCTTCCCCTCTGCTTGGCTCTGGTGAGGCTGCACCGGGAGTGCTGGGGCCAGCGCTGGGCTCCCCAGTGCAAGAGGGACAGGGACAGACTGGAGAGCCCAGGAAGGGGCCAGGAAGGTACTGAAGGGGCTGGAGCATCTCTGCCGTGGGGAAAGGCTGGGGGAGCTGGGACTACTCAGCCTGGAGCGGGGGGGCTCGGGGGGCTGAATCCACGTGTGCCAACACCTGCAGGGAGGGTGCCAAGAGGACAGAGCCAGGCTCTGCCAGTGGTGCCCAGTGACAGGACCAGAGGCAACGGGCACAAACTGGACCACAGAAGGTTAGCTCTGAACATCAGGAAACACATTTCAGTGTAACCAAGCACTGGCACAGGTTGCCCAGGGAGGTGGTGGAGTCTCCATCCTTGGAGCTATTCAGAAGCTGTCTGGATGTGGTCCTGGGCAACCAGCTGTGGGTGTCCCTGCTGGAGCAGGGGGGTTGGAGAAGGTGGACCCCAGAGGTCCCTGCCAGTCTCAGCCATTCTGTGATTCTGTGTGGTGTGCATTCTGGAAGAGACTTGATTGCACAGCATGACACGCAGCCATCCTGTAAGGAACATGAAACTGTGCACACTCTCATGTCTGTGTTCATACATAGGCCCTGGAAGATGCTTTCTTAGCCATAGATGCCAAGCTCACCACTGAGGAGGTGATTAAAGAGCTCTCTCAGATGGCTGGGCGACCCCAAGATGATGAAGATGAGAAGGAGAAAGTTGCTGATGAAGATGATGGTAAGTCAGATGCCACTGAATAGACAGGACTGCGGCTCCCAGGACAGGGACTGAGAGCCTGGGTCAGTCTCCTTTAGCAGAAGGTTTTCTCTCCAAGTTTCTCAGTTAAATGTGATCTGGAGTTCAACTGACGCCCCTCAGCACTCTTATTGCTTTGGGCTGGTTCTGATTCTGAATTCTGATTCATTTGGTACCTTAATCCTATGAATAACAAACTAGTCTGTCACAGTTTTCCGTAGGTCTTCCTCCATGGGTTGCAGAGTTCTCAGATGTGTCAAGCAACCTCTGAGCTGGGAAGTGGGCTATGTTGTGAAAAGGAAATAGCATGATGTGCAGTGCTTAGCTCTCCCAGGCTGGTGGCAGACACCAGCTGCAGATAGGACTGAAGTAGGTTCCGGTCTCTTCAGCAATTCTTTTTCTCACAAAGAAGTAAATGTGCTTTTCCACCAGCAAGTAATTGCCAGACCATGAAGCCAGCGAGAAGGTGAATCCCAGGGTAGAATCCTGTGCTGCCCTTGGCTGAATATCTTGTGACAGCCCTTGAAGCAGATGTAAAGCAGTACCGTCACCTTGAACGCTGTGTGTTGGTCTGAAAATGCTGAATTTAGTTGCCCTCATTCTGTGCCTGACAGGGACAAAGTGGTTTTTTTGGTTCATTGGGGTTTTTTTTCTTTTTGTCCTGTACTTTCAGGAGTATTTGGGATGTAGGTGTTTTCTTTTTCTTACTTTGCTAATAAGCAAAGAAAATTATTATTTTTGGGCTTTATGATTATTTTTTGGGCTTATTTATGATTGGGCTAATCAGCAAAGAAAATGATAACCAAGGGGATGTCAATAAGGAAATGGTGGTCATTGGCTCATAGTTTAGGGAAGTCATCCTGTTTTGTCTCCAGTGTCCCACTTGGGAGATGCTGTACTCGCTGCCTAAAGCTATTCTGTCATCTGTATGTGAGCGTCTCATTACAGCTGGTTGGGATCCCTGTGGTGACCGAGGCCCATGGAGCAACTGCTATAAGAAAAACTCCTTGGTCCCAGTTGCAGTATTAATGAACAAATCTGCACATGAAAGCGGTCTGTCTGTTTCCCCCGCAGCTTCAGATGAGCCTGCGCTCGAGAAATACGAGGCTCTTTACCCTCCAACCTTACTCTAATTTAAAAGCTCTGTGCTGCCTGTAAGCCAGCCAGCCAGCGCCAGAGGCGGGGGCACTGGGGTGACGTGCAGACCGCATGCGTCGGCTGTGGCTGGAAGCCATTCCCCGGCCATTTGCCTGTTGCTCATCTGCAGCGCCTGGAAGCTGCGGGGTGGTGCAGGCTCGGCTGCGTTTTCTGTGCCTGCCAGTCATCTGCCTGTTGAGCGTTGCTGAAACCTGTCTGCAGCGTCAGCCTCCAGCCAGGGCAGCTCGCGGCTGAGCCCAGCGTGTGCTGCACAGCTGCTGCTGTGGTGGTGTATCCTGCTTTCTGACCCTCTTTGTCCTCACCCCCTCCCCCCTTTCCATTTTTAGTGGATAATGAGGAAGCTGCTCTTCTGCATGAAGAAGCCACAATGACCATTGAGGAGCTTCTCACACGTTACGGACAAAACTGCACCAAGAACCTCAAAAACAAGTCTTTAGCTCCAGCTGGGGAGAACGCTGCAGAGGGGACAGGCAAGCAGCATGATGGGGAGTCAAATATGAATGGAGAGGCTGACCCAGGGGAGCTTACCGACCACAAGGAGAGGAAGAATGGGAAGCCAGATGAAGAAATCACGGGTATTTCCTCCACCTCAGACAAAGCCAGCGCTGGAGGCAACAGCCCTGCTCTGCAGAAGCCTGAACTAGGCAAAGGTGACGAGGCCGTCACCTCTTCTACTGGGGAGGCCGGGCCCTCCTGCTCCTCTACGGGAAAGCCCCAGCGCACAACCAAATCCAAATTTTTTGAGGACAGTGAGGATGAGTCAGATGAGGTTGAGGAAGAGGAGGAAGACAGTGAGGTAGGAAACAGCACTGGGACAGAGTTGCCTTCTGGCTGGGCAAGAATGCATTGCTTACTGTGGTACTTGAGCTACGGGCCTCTGAAACATCCTAGGTGTGTCCTAGGACTAGTTTTTTCAGGCTGATACTTTGAGATCATCTCATGGGCGTGTCGGGGACTGTTTAGATAACCCCGAAGGAAACATACCCTCATCTGTGCAGCGGCCATAATGGATAGCCCTTGGTCTTGCTGCATGCACTATCCCTCCATTCACTGTGGTAGTTGAAACTCCTGCTCTGGTTGTAGACATCAGGTGTGGGGGAAACGTATCAGGTCGTCTCACTCTTCTGGGGCAAACTTATCATCTGTCCTCAGGATGGAGGGAGCAGCTGTCTGGGGAGGGCCCCGAGAGTGTCCTCTGTGACTCCTGGTGGTATCTTCTGTTTCTTGCAGGAGTGCAGCGAAGATGAGGATGGTTACAGTAGTGAAGAGGCAGAGAATGAAGATGATGAAGATGACACTGAAGAAGCAGAGGAGGATGAGGATGAAGAGGAGGAAATGTTGTTACCAGGCATGGAGGGGAAAGAGGAGGTGCACACCCTGTTCTTGTGTTCTGCAGCATAGTGGAGCCAAGGGCACTTGGGAGGGACTCAGCAAGGAGTTACTTCCATTCAGATGGGGATAAAACATCCCTCTTGTTCTCCTGAGGCTGAATATAGCTGCTGACAGCCTAACTTCATGCAAAAGGCTGAGGGATAGGGCATGGATCTGGGCAGCAGGTTGAGATCGGAAGAGGCTGACCCCACCTGCTAGGTTTGCTGTGCTTAGAAACTGCTGTGGGAGTTGGCGTGGAAGGAGAGCACAGAACAGTAGCAGGACTGCTCTGCTCCACTGCTGCTTCTGGACAGAGAGTTGCTCTTTGCCAGGCCAAGCCTGCGGCTCCTCAGCCCATGACAGTGCTGACAGATGGGCCAAGGACCCAGGATGTCAGGAAAAGGGGACTACAGCTTCCAAGGTGACAAACTCTCTTAGGAGAGAGGTCCTGGCTTGCAATGAGGCTTCTGCTTGAGTTGTGCTGGGGCTGGAATCAATGCCTTAGAGCTGAGGATGTAGCAGGACACATTGAACACTGGAGAATCCTGAACCGCTGATGCTTTGTGAGGTTGGAATGGATGTTCTGCTTGACCCTGCCTCTTAATGAACACACTCCTGCTGTTTCACACTTCTTCAGGCTTTTCTCCATTGTTCTGTGTGTGCTTAGGGGAAGAAGGGGTGAGACGCAGCACCTCAGAGTTTGGGGTGTGGTGGCTAGTGCTGGTTCCCTTATTGACCTGTTGTGGAGCAAGAGCAAGGAGCCTCAGCAAAACCACTTGTTTCTTGCAGCCTGGCTCTGACAGTGGGACAACTGCTGTAGTGGCACTTATCCGGGGCAAGCAGCTGATTGTGGCTAATGCTGGAGACTCTCGCTGCGTGGTGTCAGAAGGTGGCAAAGCTGTCGACATGTCATATGACCACAAGCCAGAGGATGAGGTGGAGCTGGCCAGGATAAAGAACGCAGGCGGCAAGGTCACCATGGATGGGAGAGTGAATGGTGGTCTCAACCTCTCCCGGGCAATCGGTGAGCAAGACGGGGTGAATGCTGGCGTGCCTGGCCTCAGAGTGCTGTGCTCGGTACATCCATGCTTCCAGCACGGGCAAGTTGCTAAGTTTAAGGAACAGTTTTTAACTGGACGATGAGTAGAACCTATTCAATATCTAATGTAGTGAGAGTTCAGTCTAATTAGAGAAGATGGCTGTGAAACTGGCAGACATCGGTGGGAAGCACCACCCAGCACCTACCAGGCTCCAGTGCAGGACAGGGAGCATGAAGCTTCCAAGGCTGTTGTGCCAACAGCTGCGTTGTTGGAAGGCACCTCGTATTAACTGTCTCAAAAACAGACTGTTGACTTTTGAACAGGATTTTTTCCTGTTAGGGGTTGCTGAAGGACCTTGGCATGTTGCTTCCTGGGGACCTAACTTTGTACCAGTTTGAGCTCATTTGTTCCTGGGCTAGCCTTGCCTTTTAATTTGCACAAACTCCATCCTCCTTGCTGCAGTGCTTTAGGCAGCACCTGATTGCTGTTTGTACTCATCTTTTGGTCTCTTACGAGCAGTGTTGGAGTAATTAATGGCTCAGGAGACTGGGAACATCTGTTAGCAGCCAAACAAGGTTTTGGCCCAGTCAGTGGCTACAGTCTGAGCAGATGAGGTGCTGGGAGGCATTAAGGAAAGGGAAGTGAGTAACACTGAGAATATACTGGGAAATACAAGAGATAGGAGGGAAGCGTCAGCAGCTAAGGGTGTGAGTGGAGAGTACGTGTGCAGAAAGACCAAAACCATTGAAATGATTACCCTAGGATAAAGAGATAAACACACATTTAGGATGGAAACTAGGAGTTTGTTTATCTAGAGAGACACCAGCATTTCCGCCTACTATTTTGCAGTGGCCCTTCCTAGGATGCAATACCAGATAAGCCTGATGAGGGTCAGTTTTCTCAAGTGAGCTTTGACTGCTGAGGGTTTGGGAAGACCTGAACCCAGCAGCATGATGGGGGCACTGCACTGAAATATCTGGCCCTGGACAGCCTGAGCTTCTGGGAAATGAGGATCTAGAGTTATCACGGCAAAGCCAAGCTAGTGCTGGGGTGAGCTGCAAATCCTGCTCTAAGACATGGGATAGCTCATCTCATGAGCACTGCTGCGGGATCTCAGCCGGTGTTGTCAGATGCCCTGTGCATTTGGCCTAGTGTTGCTCCAGGAACTGGGGAAGTGGCACTTGGTTTGGGGTGAGGAGATACTGAACTGGCAAAGGCACCTCTTTCCCATTGCATGGTAACAGCGTGTTGGGCTCACCAAGGCTGAGCCTTGGACATACAGCAGATTTCTCTCTCTGATGCACCCACAGCTTCATGTGCTCTGGCTGTGGGAGCACTGGCTCTGATTCTGCTGGGGTTGCTCTTTGGCAGGGCAGTGTTTCTCACTGTTGGGGGGTAAAGCAGCATTGCCAGGGCCCAAACACAGCAAAAAGTGATTCTTTTTGCTGCAGGTGATCACTTCTACAAGCGGAACAAGAATCTGCCTCCAGAAGAACAGATGATCTCTGCCTTGCCTGACATCAAAGTGCTGACAATAAATGACGACCACGACTTCATGGTCATTGCCTGTGATGGAATCTGGTGAGCAGTGAGGAAGCAGTTGTGCCTCTTGGGCACCACTACTGTGGTGTTTCTCTGGACCTGGGCTTCAGGAAGACCCAAGGTCCCTGGGTGCTAATCAGCCCTTTTTTCCCCATGGCCTCAGGGAGTTAAGTTGGGCCCCTGAGGAGCTGTTCTCAGCTGGAGGGACGTCACAGTGTGCTGAGCTCTGAACCCTCCTGTCCCTCACTGCACGCAGCCTTGTTCCCACCAGCCCCCGGCCACAGTGCGGCTCTCTCGGGACACGGGCATGACTGCTCCCTTCGCTTGCCCTTTTGACCTCTCCACTCTGCAGGAATGTGATGAGCAGCCAGGAAGTGGTGGATTTCATCCAGTCCAAGATCACCCAAAAGGATGAGAATGGAGTCCTGAGGCCGCTCTCCTCCATTGTAGAAGAGGTAAGGCCCAGAGCTTCAGGATCGCTTCAGCACGCAGTGTTTCTGCGTCCCAGCTTGGTGCCTGACTCTGCCCACCCTCTCCCTCAGACCGGTTTGTGCAGCACTTGGGGTGTCTGGGAGCCCAGGGGCTCAGTGCTGGCTGGAACAGAAGAGACACACCTCTGAGTTGGGACCCAGTTCCTTTGCCACCCTGACCAGTGTTTCTAACCTCAAGTTGCTGTCAAGTCGAAGGAGTTTCTGTCCACTTTCAGAAAACCAGGGCTGCCGGGGCTGCTTCTGTCCCTTGTCTGGTTGCCAACAGCATTTGAGCCTGGCCTGCACCGTTCTGGCCTGGCAGCCCCTCAGCTGCTGCCAGCGGCTGGAATAGGCCCAGTGCCTCAGGTTATTCACGTCTGTGCTCTCTGCTAACCTGTCTGTCCTGTCCCTCCTCAGCTGCTGGATCAGTGTTTGGCTCCGGACACCTCAGGGGATGGCACCGGCTGCGATAACATGACCTGCATCATAATCAGTTTCAAACCCCGTAATACACACCCACCTGCTGAAAGTGGGAAGCGGAAACTGGAGGACGTGGCAGCACCGGCAGAAGAGAATGGCAGCGACAACAACAAGAAGGCCAAGCTGGAATAGCAGGCCTCGCACAGGGACTTTGCTGTGTGCTCACCAGACTCTCGTTTCTTAAACACGCTGAACTCAAGACTCCAAAGTCTTGTCATTTTTTTAGCCTTAGCAGAGGCCTTGTTTGTCCATGTCCTGGTTGGGGGGTGGGGGGGGCGGGTCTGGTTAGCAAGGGCATGTCGCACTGTTCATCCGTAACCATTCCAAAGAGGGAGCCGAGGGCAGAGCTGCGAGCGGGAGCAGCCGCCAGCCACCATGCAGGAGCCCGCCGTAGCGGGCAGCCTGCGAGCACAGAGCCCTGTGGTTAGAAGAAGGATGTCCCCCCCATTGTCTCCATGTGGTTGTTGCCATTTCTGTGCCTGTGAATTTCTGTTCCGAGGGAAGAACTTTTTCACCGTTGAGGTTTTTTTAATCTGCACCCAATTATTTAAGGCCCTTTCTGTTTTTATTTGTGAAACAATCTGGCTGTGGTGCTGCTACCACACCTCGTTCTGTTGTACACTTTCAATCAATACTTTTTTCAAACTAAAAGCCCGGAAAACGTAGCTGTACTTTTGGTCCTTGGTTCTTTCCTGGAGGTGGGGGGTGAGGAAGGTGGGGTGGGGAGGAGAATGTCTGTCCCTGATGTCTCAGGGCGCCGTGGGGGACGCTCACAAGAAGCAGCTGGCTTCTGCCGTGTGGTGGCAGAGCTCCAGCCCTGCTGCAGCGCTTGGGCCTGCTGCCTCTCCGTTACCCTGGGATGGCTCAAGCTGAGGACTGGCTGTTGCACACAGAGCGGGAGACAAGTCTCTGGAGACGGTTTGTGTCTGCTGAAGGGACAGGGGTACCAGTCACCCTCCTCAGCTAATTTGCCCGCAGTGGGCTACACCCCATCTAGCTACATGTTCTCTTCAAGCGGTGACAAGAGGCAGCTCCTACCCGGTGTGGGGATGGTGTAAAGCTTGTACAACGTGTGTCCATACTGCAGCTGCTCCCGCAGGAGTGAAGTCCCTGGCCTATAAACTGCTGATGGAAAGATTGGCTGCTGTGCCCCTTCTACCGGGCACGGTGTGGGAGCACAGGGAAGCGCAAATGAGCTTTGCAGGCCAGGTCACCTGCCACAACTTCCTCCAGCGGCTCTGGAGTTCCTGTGCCGGGGGGAAGTGTCCCTGGCAATGCCTTGCGCTGCAAGTCTGCCCTTTTCGAAGATGAAGTCCACCCTCCTGGTCCTGGCCTGTTCTCTCAGCTTCTGCAGCTCAGGCAGCCTGTGCCTCACCAGCCCGGACGGGTGCATCTCATGTCATCTTTGAGCCCCTTCCCTGGTGGCCCCGAGCTTAAGCCCCTCTGTCTAGTGGCTCTCCAGCAATGATGGTCCAGATCTGAAGTGGTTTGGTCCCTGGCTCACCCAGGCTGGGCTCCCACAGCCCTGCTCGGGGTTGGAAGTTCAGAGCCACAAACACCCACGGGCGCTGCAGTCGGACTCGCTGCTCAGCCTGACCGCTTATGCCTCAGCCCCTTGCTGCCCGCGCTGGTGTTCCCCTGGAGTGCGGCTGCCCGGGTGCGGGATCTTCCCCTTTGCCAAAGCAGGTTTCTTCTCAGGGCGTCTTCTGTTTGCTGCCAGGTGGGTTTGTCTCGGGATCACTGGGGCTAAGGTGCAGCTCAGCACCTGGTGCTTCCTCCCTGCTATGAATGTGCTGGCCAAGTGGCCCCCAAATTTTGAATGAACAGACTGAATTGTCACAGGAATTAGCAGAATTATTCGCTCCGGTCCTAAAAGCGTTCGTTATTTCTGAAGTCCCTCTGGTTTCCACACGCCCTTTTTAGAAGGGGGACAGCAGCGATGCTGTAGGGTAAACCCCAGTCCTGGGCGGAATGCTGGGAGGCTGAGCCGAGAGGCAGTTTCGCTTGGGGGAGCTACAAACGCTGCCTTAATGCCGTGTGCCCGCTGTCTCGTTCCTGCTGCAAAGCACCAGTCTCGAGGGGGTTTGGTTTTAGACTTTCCTCCTGGTCATGAAAGGAAGTTTTTTACACAGGACTTAGCACCAGTCTCTGTGGAGTCCCCTGAAACGATGCTGGTCAGTGGTGGTCTCACGTCAGTAATTTGTGTTGAGAGTAACTGGGTTTAGAGCATTTACCGTGTGCTCTGTCGGTGTTTTATCCTGCTAGTTTTTAAGCAAAATGCTTTGTGGCACGCCAGGTGCTGTATCAAAGGCCCTTGTACCTACAGTTACTTTCATTAACCTGCTGAAGCTTTCAGCGAACAGCATCGGGAGTTTCGCTGAGACCGCGCGGCCAGTCGCGCGCCCACAGCTCACGGCTGTGACCGCAACGCAGACAGCGAGCAGCGCCGGGGAGGGGTCCTGGCAGAGGCCCCCGCCCGGCGGCCACCGGCCCTCCAGGAGGATGGCCAGACCCACGGCTGCCTGAGGCCCACAGGTGGGCTTGTGACTCACTGCGGGATCCTGGGGCAGAGGCGATGTGGGACAGGCGGGATGTGGGGCAAGCAGGGTGGCTACGGGGTGCCTGGGGGAGGAGGAAGGAGCGTGGGAAACGCACGTAAAAGGGGCTGATCGTGTGTTTAAAAAAAAAAAAATACGATATTGGATCACCACAAAGGGATCTTCGATTCCAGCAGCATCCCCGGGAGCACAGGCTCCTCCTACGGCGCAGGGGGTCTGAGAGCTGGCAAAGGGGGAGACGCGCACACCGCGGCGGGCTGCGGACATGCAGCTGGACGTGCTGGTGCACAGGCAGAGAGGTCCGGGAGGCGGGTTTCGGTGTGGCCGGGGACAGAGCCTGGCGAGACCAGAGGTCTGAGCATCGGGTGCCAAGGGCCGCAGGAAGCCCTGGCCGCGCGGCGATGCGTAAGCCCAGCTGCAGACGCGAAGAGGCGCAAAGAAACGACGGCAGGAGGAGGGACAGGATTGATGACCCGAGCCAGCTACTCCCGGCCCATCAGAAGGGACACGCCAGCCCCCAAAGGCCAATGGCCAAGAATCCGGAGGGACAAAGAGGTACGAGAGCAGGTGGGGGGACCCGAAGCGCAGACACCCCCCAGGGCTGTCCCAGGAGAGCCACCGCCCCGCGTTCCGGGCGTGAAAGCCACCGCCACGCTGCGTCGCGAGCTCTCGGCCTCACCTTGCAAGCACAGAAGGGTGGCTGCCTAGGGGTGCGGGACTCATTATGGGATGCAGGGAAAGAGCATTTGGGGATAGCACAGGATTTATTATGGGATGTTTAGGGGAGGAACTAAAGGCAGGAGAAGAGAGGGATTTAGGAGATTTGGGGAGAAACAAGCGTGGGAAAGAGAGGGATAAGGGAGTAAAAGGGTCTATTTGCACATAAGCAAAGACGAGGCAGCACACAAGTCTGGCCATGCCCTGAGCCTCACCACCAGCAAGCAGCCGTACCAGTGAGCAGCCGTACCAGTGAGCAGCCGTACCAGCGAGCAGCCGTACCAGCGAGCAGCCGTACCAGTGAGAGCCATACCAGTGACAGCCGTACCAGTGAGCAGCCGTACCAGCGAGAGCTGGACCAGCGAGCAGCCGGACCAGTGAGCAGACGGACCAGTGAGAGCCGGACCAGCGAGCAGCTGTACCAGCGAGCAGCCGTACCAGTGACAGCCGTACCAGTGAGAGGCCGGACCAGCGAGCAGCCGGACCAGCAAGCAGCCGTACCAGTGAGCAGCCGTACCAGCGAGCAGCCATACCAGTGAGAGCTGGACCAGCGAGCAGCCGTACCAGTGAGAGCCATACCAGTGACAGGCCGTACCAGTGAGAGGCCGTACCAGTGAGAGCCGGACCAGCGAGCAGCCGGACCAGCGAGCAGCCGTACCAGTGAGAGGCTGTACCAGTGAGCGGCCGTACCAGTGAGCGGCCGTACCAGTGAGAGGCCGTACCAGCGAGAGCCGTACCAGCGAGAGGCCGTACCAGCGAGCGGCCGTACCAGTGACAGCCGTACCAGCTGGGCAGTAGGTGACGGGGCCTGGGCACGAGGGAGCCTCCAAGGGCAGCTCTGGGTGTGAACTTAGTTGGTGGCTGGGATAAACCATGACAGAGCGGTGAGCTATGGGACCAGGGAGGGGACCTGATGACCTCTGGGTGAGAGACAGGCACCGCAGCAGCTGCGCCCATTACACACTGGGGTCAGGGACTCACAACAGTGCGGAGCACAGTGCGACCATGCACGGCTGGGGAAGGGCAGCACCCACCCACCCCAGTCGGTACCAGTGACAGAATCACAGAATCATTAAGGTTGGAAAAGACCTCTAAGATCATCAAGTCCAACCATCAACCCAACACCCCCATGCCCACTGAACCATGTCCCAAAGTGCCACGTCCACACGTTTTTTGAACACCTCCAGGGACGGTGACTCCACCACCAACCTGAGCAGCCTGTGCCAATGCCTGACCACTCTCTCAGGAAAGAAATTTTTCCTACTCTCCAATGTAAACCTCCCCTGGCACAACTTGAGGCCATTTCCTCTCGTTCTGTCGCTGGTTACTTGGGAGAATAGACCAGCCCCCAGCCCATCACAACCCCCTTTCAGGTAGTTGTAGAGAGCGATGAGGGCTCCCCTCAGCCTCCTCTTCTCCAGACTGAACACCCCCAGTTCCCTCAGCCGCTCCTCATCAGACTTGTGCTCCAGACCCCTCCCCAGCTCTGTTGCCCTTCTCTCAACGTCCTTCTTGGCGTGAGGGGCCCAACACTGAACACAGGATTCGAGATGCAGCCTCACCTGTGCCAAGTCCAGGGGCACGATCCCTGCCCTGCTCCTGCTGGCCACACTAGTGCTGATACAGGCCAGGACACTGTTGGCCTTCTTGGCCACCTGGGCACACTGCCGGCTCATGTCCAGCCGGCTGTCAACCAGCACCCCCAGGTCCCTTTCCGCCGGGCAGCTCTCCAGCCACTCCTCCCCAAGCCTGTAGCGTTGCATGGGGTTGTTGTGGCCAAAGTGCAGGACCCTGCACTTGGCCTTATTAAACCTCATACAGTTGGCCTCTGCGCATCGATCCAGCCTGTCCAGATCCCTCCTACCCTCCAGCAGATCAACACTTCCACCCAACTTGGTGTCATCTGCAAACTTACTGAGGGAGCACTCGATCCCCTCATCCAGATCATCAATAAAGATATTGAACAAGACCGCCCCAGAACCGAACCCTGGGGAACACCGCTTGTGACCGGCCGCCAGACGGATTTAATGCCATTACTGGATTTAACTCCGTAAATTTTACAGGGACTGCTTTTACAGCATAGTCCCTGCAACTGTGCCGTGGGGTGCTGCTGGACTCCGCTGATCGCTAAGCAGCTACATGTCCAGCAGCAGCTTTTTCTCCCAAGGATGCTGCAGCGGCCTCAGGCCGCAGGCAGGATGCCACCCACCTGCCACCGTACACCCCCCGGCTCAGGGTGCCCACCCACAGCCTGTGGTGTTACCACATGGTCCCTCCATGCTGGCCCGGACGCAGGACAGATCCCTGGTGGGGATCAGGACCCACTTCGAGCTGCTTGGCCCCAGAAGCTTGGGGGCGGGGGCAGCTGCCCCCACCCCAACCATGCAGCCTGCCCAGGGTGTTCCTCAAGGGCAGCCTGGTTGCCCGCAGGGGGGTGAGAGGCCACAACCACCCCTGTGCATGGAGGCACTGGGTTGGCCGCCACTGCCTTGTCCTCATCCGCACCCGCGTCCCGTGGGGCATGCGGAGGGAAGCCAACGCAGGACGCGGAGCACCACAGCTGGTGGGTGGAGTGGTGGCTGGGGGCTAACCTGGGTGGCTAACTACTGTGGTGGCCAGGGGCTACCCCGCGCAGGAGTGCAGGGCTGCCTGGGGCCCTTTAACCCCAGCGGCACCAGGGCAGGGAGCCGCTGCGGGAGCCTGGGTGCTGCAGGCAGCCTCACCCCAGTGCCTCCTCCAGCTGGGAAACGCCACGGGACCTTCAGCAGCTTTCTCTCCTGCTTTGGCGCGGGTGCCCATCACAATAAGGATCCAGGTAGGGCCCCAACCTGCAGCACCCCACATGCTAAAGCATCACTCACAGCTGGCCCAGGGCACAGCCCTCCTCTCCCACAGCCCTGGGACCCCTTCGCACACTGCTGGAGCCGCCGGCCGCAGGCAGGGGCGCAGATACCTGGACACAGCTCAGCGCAGTGACACCCGTGTGCTCCCCAGCTCTGCCCCGGCGTGGTGCACGGCCTCCCACCCTCAGGGGCTGCTCTGGGCCCCAGCTGTCCTGCACCACACTCAGGTCTGTGTGCCAGAAGCCATGTGCTGCCCCCAGGAAGGTCGCTGGGGGCATACAGGACCCATGGGTGTCACACGCTGCGCACCAAGGGCTGGCCCAGCTGGGGCAGGGTGCAGCCCCTGCCCGAGTTGCTCGCTTTCACCCTGCCAGCCCGCCAGCCGCGCGCTGCGCTGGTCCTGCACTCGCAGCGCTCAGTTTGCTGGGGTGCTTGCAAAAGGGAATATCCCCTTTCCCCACTCCCTGGCCCTACTTGTGCAGGCAGGGGGGACCTGTGTGGGGCTGGACCCACCCTACCCCACCTGCAGTACCCACCAGGAATGCACCACGGATGGGAGCCTGCTGCGATGGGGGCTGTGCCACAGGTGACAGACAGACAGACCCTCAGAGAGTAGTTTTATTTCCCAGCGGTGCCAATGCTCAAGACTGCCTTCAGGGAAAGGGGTGGATGGGACCAGGCACACTTGAGCGCAGTCGGTACCCACGCAGCTTAGGGATGGCCAGGATCCAGTTCATGGGTCTGGTGGTGCCCCACAGAGGGTGACCAGCTCTGCCACGGGAGGGCAGGGGATCTCTGTGGCAGTGGCAGGCGGGAGCCCCAGTGGGGGGGACGTGTGGATTGGGGTCTCCCCCCTCAGTGCTGCACAGTCCCCCTCACTCTGCTGGGACACCCACAGCACTGCACCCGTCGCTGCTGCCTCTCAGGGAGGCCCCAGGGAGACTCTGCCCCGACAGCGCGCTGCACAGGCTCTGCTCCCCAGCAGGATGCCGCACTGCTTCGACCGACACCTCCACCTCAATGTTGATGCCATCCCTGCAGACAAACATCGGGCCTGAGGGCAGCAGCCCAAAGGGATGTCGCCACATCCCCGCTCGGTACAGCAGGCGCGGGGAAGGCTGTTAGGAAGGGGACGTGCCAGTCCCCCCTGCCTCCCCAGCACGGCAGCCCCGGCTCACCTGTAGGACGTGTCCTGGCCCTCGCTCGGCACGCTCCCCGTGAGGGCCACCATGCTGGCTGACTCACTGTCCTGCTCCTTCCACAGCGCCCCGTGGCGCGCGCTATGGCTGCTGCTGGGGAGGAAGGTGGTTGTGTCCCGGAGTCCGTCCTCGCCTGGGCTGGGGCTGGGCAGCACCGACCACAGCTCATTCACTGACGGAGGGAGAGATGTCTCTGAGCACCCTGTTCGCAAGGACCACTCCCTGTCAGAGCAGGGAGCAGAACAGCCCACCAGGCTCTCAGCAGGGAGTGCGAACAAGCTGGTCCCATACCGCTTGGGCAGCACCCACCTCCCCCAGGACACGGGCCTGCAGCTTCCCCACAGGGACAGAGGTGTGCGTGGTACCACCCGGGGCACAATCCGCACAGGTCCACAGGGAGTCCCTGACTCTGGGGATGTCACAGCCACAGGGACATGAGGCAGGACCGGGGTCCATGCGGACCAGTGGAAGGCGCAGGCCAGCGGACAGACGGCAACACAGGACTCACGCTTGGTCGGGTTCTCCAGCTCCACCACACCGAGATCCCCGGGTGGGCTGCGGCCGCCGCCGCAGCCCCCGTGGCTCCGACACAGCGACAGCACCACCACCCCGTAGACGTAGGCGAGCATCAGGGGCACGCCGACTCCTGCGGGCAGACAGGCAGCTGCCTCCCGGGCCCACCGGCAGCCCTGGCTGGCCTGGCCCCCTTGGCGAAGGCCTGGTGCTCCAGGTCTTGGGCATCCCCCCCAGAGACGCTCTGCCGCAGTGGCCCCCAGGCCCCAGCCCCACCCTCTCCGGCACATGGGCAGGGCCGTCAGGCCCAGCCCGGTGCACTTACCCACAGTGACGGCTGTTATGATGGGGACACAAAGAGCGAGAGGACGACACTGCTAGTGACAGAGAGGCACTGCTGGCACCCCGACAGGCTGCTCCTCCGGCTCTGGCCCAGCACCTCGAGGAGAAGTGAGACAGGTGAAGGGCTTTGCAGAGATGTCGGCACATGGCTCCCAGGGACAGGGCCTCTTCCCAGCCCTGGCAGAGCTCTAGCCGCAGCCAGAGCTGCCCAGACACCCCCACCATCTCCTCAGGGACAGGCAGCCACAACAGTGCTGCCACCACAGGTCAGGTGGCCCTGGAAAACCCCTCCAGACCCCCAGACCCCTTCCTCCTTTCACCCACCCCAACCCCCACCTCTTCCGGCCGAGTACCCGCACTGGCGGAGGGTGTCGGGGCAGGCAGCAGAGAGGGTCCCCGCAAGGAGGGGCCGCGGCACAGGGACATGCTGCAGGCAGTGGTGAGCACTGCGTGTCTGTCCAGGCCCGAGGCCACGGGCTGCCAGGCTCAGTGGGGAGACCATGGGGACCATGACCATGGGGACTCCAGGGCCCCCTGCCAGTACCTTCCTACCCCTGTAGATGGGGATCCCAACGGCAATGACGGGGACAGCAACGCCCGCGACGAGGGAGATCACCATAGGCACCCCCAGCACCACGCCCAGCTGCCACAGGATCTTCCGGGTCCGTGACCAAGGCCTCTTCCCCCAGAAGGTGCAGCCAGAGGGGCTGCGAGGACAGAGCGGGGCTGGGCAGTGGCTCCTGCGCTGGGGCAGACACCAGCACAGCCCACCCTCGCGCTGCGGGGAGGCCCACGGGCCCACCGGGGAAGCGGAAAGCCAGATTCCTCCATCCCAATCCGGGGCTTCAGCTGCCACCTGGGACCCTGCCCGTGGGGTGCTGACAGCCGGCCCCAGGCCCTCAGCCCAGCCAGCCCCAGCAGCACAGACCACTCCGCTCCCCTCCGCCCAGTCAGCCCCACAGCCCAGCCAGCCCCAAACCTGGCTGCGCATGGCCGCGGCTCTCAGCGGGGCCTCACGTCCCCCCATCCTAGCCTCACAGCTCCTGGCAGGGCCCCCAGCCCTGGCCCAGCATCACAGCACCCCCAGCTCAGCCCAGGGGCAGCTCCTGCAACCAGCCCCTCCGCCCCAGCCCCGCACCACACCCCGTGGCCCCGCAGCCCTGCGCTGACCTCAGGAAGTGCACATCAGAGATCTCCTGCAGGCAGAGCCAGCAGAAGAGGCAGCCACAGACTGTGCAGTTCATGCGGTTACAGCTCCCGTCATTGCTCTTCATGAGGAAGGCACTGCAGCAGGGACAGACCTTGATGTCCTTGGCCTCAGCTGGCAGGGGGAAGGAGATGAGACAGGATGGAGGAAGCAGGACAGCACAGTGCAGGTCCACTCCCATGCCCTGTCCCAGGACTGCAGTCCACCCTGCGGGTGTCAGGGTGAGCCAGACACAGCGAGGTCCCACTCCGCACCCCAACTCGACTGGCACAGGGGCTACATGCCACCATGCAGAGGCAGCCACGGGACCACTGGGTCCTGGCTCCAGCATCCCCGCAGGCAGGAGGGTACAGGGGCATCCGACTGTGCCTCTCAGCCGTGACAACTCCCTGCCCTGCTTGCTCCCACCCTGGGCCTGGGCCTCACCGTGGGCCGAGTTCTCCGGGTGGACTAGCTGTGCTGCGGGGTTGCCCAGGCTGGGGGTCAGCGGCGCTGGCGCACAAGGGCCATCGGGGTGCCAGGGCTGCTGGCAGTGGTAGCAGAACTCGGTGCCACAGCCCTCGCGCTCGCAGGTGAGGCGGGGACACTCAGCGCAACCGTAGGCGATGACAGCGTAGCTGTGGGGAGAAGGCGGTCGATGTCGGGGGGGCCAGCCGTGCCCATGGTCCTCCCTGCATCCCCACACAGAACGCAGCCGTTCCCCTCCCTGGCACAGCCAGGCTGTGCAGAGGCAGGTCCTGGCCCCGTGCTGAGCGAGAGCTGCAGCCCCTGCTCAGGAGATGCAGGAGACACTCACCAGCTCAGACTGCAGCACAGCCTTCCCCAACCAGCACCCAGACATTGCCCCCGGGGCCTCGTAGACTGGCTGAGGGCACCGACCCGGGCAGAGACACACAGCTGCCCAGGTTCTGCAGCCAGGACAGGGATTGGGACAAGTCTCCGAGCAGGCCCAACCACACACGGGACTAAGTGACGAGGGGACTGAGCCTGGAAAAGGCTCACAGGACACAGGCGCAGTCCACCACGCACCAGCTCCCAGCTGGGGAAGCCCATCACCTCCACCAGTGCGGGAAGGGGGGACCCACACCATCCCCCTGCTCCCAGTTCTGCGGAAGGGGTCAGCCGGTCACCTACAGTTGGGCGCAGGGCACCAGCGGGTGCCAGGGTCGGCCACCAGCAGCCGTTGCAGAAGGAACTCCTCGTACTTGTCACGGAGGGCAGGCTTGGCCAGGAGGCGGTGGACATCGGCGGGCTGGAGCATGGCAGGGCAGTGCAGGCAGGCCACCTGCACACGGCTCTCGCTGGCGGCGATGCGCAGGTACCGCTCCAGGCAGGCCCGGCAGGAGCGGTGGTCGCAGGAGACCAGGGTGGGAAAGGCCTCGGGAGGCTGGGGCAGCAGACACGAGGGACACTCTACCAGCTCCCCGCCCTCGCCCAGGGGCAGCACAATGCACATCTCCTCCGGTTCCTCTGGCTCTGGCTCTGGTTCTGGCGATGTCTCCCCTCCGACAGCCTGTGGCTTTCACCCAAAGAAGCCCAGGAGGCGGAAAGGCCCGGGCACCCATGTGGGCTGCTCCATGGGGGCGCGTCAGGGTGGGAGCCAGCTGCTGTGGGGCTATGGAGAGCAGCAGGGAGGTGCCCGCCCCAGCATGACCCCCATGGCCAGGCTCCTACCAGGGCCTTAGAGTCAGCATCCTCCCCCCAGGCAACGGCTGAACCATCTCCAGCTGCAGTCGGCACCGCTCAGCCTGCGAAGGAACAGCACATGAGAGCGAGCTCTGGGCCCTGGGCACGCGAACAGGCCCTCGGCACCCACAAGACCCCGCTACCGCCCTGCCCACGGGCCCTGCTGCCCTGTCAGACCCCAGAGCCAGCCACCAGCCGTGCCGTGGAAAACACCCCGGCAGCCCTGGCACAAGCCCAGACCCGCAGCACTCCTCGCAGCCCCTAGGCCAGCCCAGTCCCAGCCAGCTGCCCTTGTGGGTCGGGGCAGTGGTGCCGGCCCTGCCAGCAGCACCTCGGCCCCGGCACGAACCCTTCAGCACGGAGACCTCGGCCCCTGCCCTGGCCGGGGCTGTTCCAGATGCTCCCTCCTCTGGCGGGTCTCAGCCTGCAGCCCAGACCGGGATCCTGAACTGTCCTGGGAGGGCAGAGCTCCTCCATGTGCCCTGCAACCCAGGGCAGCAGGACCTGAAGCCTCGTGGGGAGTTGCTGCTTCTGACAAGTGCTTCCCCACGTCCCAGGTGCTGCACCAAAACCTGCATCACCCAAGCTGCTGAGAGACAACCCAGGCAAGCGACCCAAGTGCCAGTTAACTCAGTGACCAGAAACCAGGTGATTGCAGGAGAAAGGAGGTAAATCTGTCAGTTTTCCCTTAAGAGCTCACGAGTCCGTCACCACACCATAATCCCTCCCGACAGCAGGGCCAGTCCTTCCACTGTTCTCCTTCTCTTTCCTTATCTATACCCCAAAAACTTGCACCCTACACTTTACACCTCCACAGCATCGCTGCACCCCTCCGCCTCTGACAGCCTCTGCTGGCTTTTCCCTTTGAGCACAGCTAGAACAGCAGAAGCACTGGCATGTGAAGAGGCAGGTATCGGTGACGGCTTAGGTAAGACCGAGGAGTCCGATTACATCTGCTCTGCTGGGAACGAGCAAGGTGCTGCACCGTGTCACCCCAGGTGATAAAGCACTTTCCAGTGAGGTGGTAACTGAAGAGCTGGAAAGCTGGGTGGAGATTGGATTTAAATGGTTGTTAGAGAGTGGAAGATACTGCGGGAGGAGAGGGGGAAGGAACTTGCTCAAACACAGGGGAGGGCAGCGGGACACCTGTCTCGGGTGACTGATGCCACCACCATGGACTCCGCCTGGCAGAACAGCAGGAGCGGCAACCGAGCAACAACAACGGCTGCAGCAACAAGGAGACACCCCGGGCCTGCGCGGCTCCTGCACCAGGACTGCGACGCCCTGACTAAATGGCCAGGGCTGCGCAACACAAGCGAAGAAGCACCAAGACGGATCTAAGCAGCCCCATCCTCTGGCCTCAAGGTACCTGTCAGCGGGGAATCATTGCTGACCACACGGCATGGCCATGGCTCCCTTGGGACCACCACAAAGTCCAACACATTCGACTTCCTCAGGGACCTGCAAATAAACAAAAACTATCCATGACGAGGCCCAACAGCAGCAGCTCACACACTAAGGTGACCTGGACATGTCAGACAGCTCTATTAACGGAGCTACGGAGAGGGCAGAACGAGTCCTGTAGATGGGGAGCACCTCCTGGGCAGGGACCTAGGCATCCGAGAGGACGAGTACAAGGCAAGGCTGAGCCAGAGCAGGGCTGCTGGCCCCAACACACATGCCTATACACTGGCCATCCCTGGAGATGGGCTGGACAAGCCCCTGGAGAAGGGGCCCTTCTCCCAAGAAGCAGCTCTCAAAGCCCTGGATGTCCCCAGTCTGCGCAACACTGGGACACCGGCGAGACAAGCTGCAGGAAAGCCACCAAAGCAGAGGGAAACCTGATGGCAGGAGACAGCTGAGCTCCCCTGCGAGCCGAGGTGTGGCTGGACTGCACGGCGAGCCATCGCAGCGCGCCTAGGGCCCAGCAGGCTCCTTCCCTGGCAGCGTCAGAGCATGTCTGACTCAGAGCAGACCGAAGAAGTTCTTCCTTCTGCTCACCAGGAGCTGAGCTACGCAAACTGGGGGGGATTTTTTAGGAAGGAGAGTTATGAACCACAGGGACATGCCAGGTGAAATCAGAAGCTCCACCACATGGGGGCCCGTCGCCCACACGCACTGGGAGAACCAGGCAGTAGGGCTGAGCTCTGCAACCCTTGAGAGAGCCATGACCGCAGGGACAGGCCTCGCAGAGGTGATGGCTGCAGAGAAGCCATGGCGCTGCCACGATGCCCCAACACTGAGGCCACTCCTGGGCTTGTTCTGCAGCCGCCTCTCCTCCTGTGCCCGGCTGTGGGGAGCCAGGCTCCTCTGCAGCCCGTTCCCACAGGCATCACCACGATCACAGAATAATTCAGGTGGAAAGGGACCTCGAGAGCTCTCCAGTCCACCTTCCTGCCCAAATCAGCAGTGTGGTTAAGGGCTTTATGCCAGCTGGATCTCAAAAACCTCCAAGGACAGAGACCGCACAACCTCTCTGGGCAATGTGATCCACGACTGGACTCATTCTACTTCCCAGGATAGTACAAGGGAGCGGGACCCCAGTGGATGTCTCCAAAGGATGCCTTCAGTTGCCTCTGGAGATCAGGCCATGGGCAGGACCACGAGTCCCTCTCTGCACCCCCAAAAGCCCCAGATCCCTCATCCAGGCTCTCGGCGCTGGAAGCACCAGGATGGTGAAAGACTGGAGCGCTGGCCCTCACTGCTTCCCCTGTGTCCTCCTGCAGGCCTGCCCTCCAGCCCCCGTCTCATCTCAGGGCAGCGCGGGCTCGGCACCACGCAGCCCCACTCTGCCGGGCTCCCCAGAGCCCCCAGGCCCGCCCGTGCCGCACGCAGAAAAGCCAGTTCAGCCCTTCCCCCGCGGCGGCTCAGGTGGGCGCCGGGCTCCGCCGGGCCCGGGCCCGCAGGCCAGGCTGCCGGCAGCGGCCCGCTCCAACGCTGCGCAGACCCCCCGCCCCTTCCCCACCAGTGAGGGCCCCGGTCCGCCTCCTCCATGGACAGGCCAGGCCGACGGCCGGTGCTGCCCCTCCACTGCCAGCGGGGCTGCGCGTACCGACGCCGGGACCGGCGGGGGACTTACCGAGCTCTCCCCTCGGCTCAGGGGCCCGGCGGGGCTTCCCGCAGCCCTCCGGCCGCCCGGAACGGGGCCGTGCCTGGCGGGGCGGGTCGCCGCAGCCGCGCCTGGAGGGGCAGAGAGACCGTCAGCCCGGTGCCCCCCACCCCCGCTCACGGTCCCCACGGCCGCTCCCCGGGGGCCCGCAGCGCCGGTAGTGCCGCACGCCGCTCCCGCCCTCAGGGCCGCCGCCTGCCTCGCTCGCCGCGGCCCCCGTCCCACCGCCGCCCGCCCCTCCCGGGGCCGCGCTCCCGCCCGAGGGCACCCGGCCCTGCCCTGCCCCCGCCTGCCTCTCCCGCGGCGCGGCCCCCCCCCCGCCGCCGCATGCCGGAGACGCCGGCGCCGTGCCGGGAGGGAAGCGGGCAGCGGCGGACCCGGCCACCGCTTCCGGGAGCCGACTCCGCTTCCGGGAGCCGACTCCGCTTCCGGGGCGCCGCGCCCGCTTCCGTCTCTGGCCCCGCCCCGCGGCGGCCGGAAGCGGAAGTGCCCGGTCGAGGCGGGGCGGCGGCGGCCGCCCCGGGCTGGCGGGGGCGGCTGGCGGGCCGCGGGCGGGCGGGCGGCGGGGCCGGGCCGGGGCCGGGGCCGGCCACGATGCCCCGGCGGAAGCAGAGCCACCCGCAGCCGGTGAAGGGTGAGTGCGCGGCGGGGCCGGGGGGCGGCGGCGGCGGCGGCCCGGCGGTGACCCGCGGCGCTCGGTGTGTTGCAGCGGACGCCGAGGACGGCGCCGAGGAGACGGCGGGAGCGGCGCTGGTGCTGCCCGGCGACTTGCTGCTGGGCCGCGGCCTGGCCTTCGAGAAGGGACCGCCAGGTGCGTGCCGCCGTCCGGGCCCGGCAGCGGCGCCCCGCGGGGACGGCCGGCCTGGGCGGCCCCGCTCCGGGAGCGCCGCCGGGCGGGGACGCGGCCCGGCCCTGCCGGTACCGGCCCCCGCGCTTGGCCCCATCCGGCAGCCGCCCTCCCCGGGAGCGGTCCCTCCCGGTGGTTGCTCGGTCCCCGGGAGCGTTCCCCCTCCCGCATCGCCGGGGCCTTGCTGGTGGTCTCTGCCCAGCCGGCACCGACTCCCGCCCCGAGCGCTCCCTCCCGTTAAGCACCCCCGGGCAGGTCGTGCCCCCGCGGTTGATTTTGGGCTGCAGGGACACTGGTGCTGGTGGGGCCGCACACCACAGCCGCCGCCGGGCCCATCCCCAGCGCCGTCCGTACCGCTCTGCCCAGGAGCTCCCAGTTCCCCGAGCTGCCAGGGCACGGCTTTGCTGCCTGCCTGGGACCCAGGGCCTCATCCCTGTGGCATCCTGCCCCACCGCCGCCCCTCAGCATTGCATCGGGTGTGCGGAGCTGGCCCGGGACCGTCTCTCCACCAGCCTCTGCTGCCTGCCCCGCGGGTGCCCCGGTGTGTGGTCGGCCAGCGCCTGCCCAGCTGGTGGCACACTGGGCCCCGGGTCAGCCTGCGGCGCGAGGCAGCCAGAGGAGCAAGCGCTGCTCCAGCTCCGCTAAGGTGCCTCACAAGGACTGGTGGGAGCATCACTCGCTGCTCTCGATGGTGAGCGAATAATGTGGGGACAGACTCAATGGCGAAAGGAGCCGGGCACGGACTGTTTGCAAGGGCTGTGCTCCAGTCCACATGCTCAGCAGCTACACTGGGCCGCGCCGGCAGCTCCCACTCTCATGCTGAGGCGTGGTCCCAGCTGCCTGGCAGATGGGGTTCTGTTCCAAGGGCTGCACTTCCCCACAGCCTGTGCACAGAGCCCAGCGCCGGGACAGAGCCCGCTCAGTGGCTCTGGGAGCCGGACATTGAAGGGCTGGAAGCTGCTCTCTGCAGCAGACCTTCTGCCATCAGAAATGCCTTCCTTCCCACTCTTAGCTGCCAGCCCCAGCTGGGGAGCAGGACCGGACACCTCAGGGCCCACTGAGGACGGCAGGAAAGCCACCGCTGGCCCTGCTCTGGTCCTCACCCCATGGGCCATGCTGTCGCACCTGGGGAGCGCTGACACAGCTGTGCCCAGGGGACAGTGCTCCAGGGATGCTGTGGCACTGCTGGACTGCGGGCCCGAGCTGAGGAGGCAGGGGAGTCCCTCGTGTGGGTTCCCCCAGCAATAGCCCGGTCTGGCACCTGCACTTGAGGCAGTGCTTGTGAAAAGTGACCAGAGGCTGGAGGGGCCGCCCCGTCCCGCTGTGTGGGAGCAGCCTCACCCCTGCGCCTGCCTGGGGCGCTGGGGGTTGGACGCAGTTGGGTGGGCAGCAGCGAAGGGGATGGCCCAGGCCGCTTCCTGGGGCGGTGGGTAGCTGCTGCATCTCGCAGGCTCCGGGGCTCCAGGTCGGGCACAGCACGGGGGTGGCTTGAGGCTGGTAGTGGCAAGGCTTCGACTACATGTCACTACCCTTGCGGCCCGAGCACCAGCTTGGGGGCACATCTGGAGCACAGGCCAGGTGGGTGCAGCTGTGAGGCAATGGGCTCCACGCCTGTCTTCCCTTCCTGGGGTACGGGTGCTACCCCAGGGGCTGCAGGAGGATAGGTCTGTGCCCGTCCAGGAAGCAGAAATGCCCTCCAAGAGCCTGGCACAGGCTCCCCTCCATGCTGCCATGGGGCAGTGGCGCTGTGTGGGGCCAAGGAAGGTCTGTTTTCTTGCGTGATGGAGAGGGGCTGGTGTTGGAGCCCCATGGTGTCGGCCATGGGAGCAGGACCAGCTGCCGTCCCCAGGGCTGGGCCCCGGCACAGCCAAGGGGGTGCCGGGGCACCCACCCCTCCTGCATGGCTCAGGCTTTGTCCAACACCTTCCCACTGGGTGGGAACACCTTCGTACCAGCTGGGCCCGGCCATGCCGATGTGTGCCGGCTGCCCGCCCCAGCCCTGTGCCCACCTTTCCTGGTGCTGGGGGTCTGGCTGCAGGCCAACACCCGGTTCAGCCAGCCACAGGGAGGAGGTGACAGGGTTTCCTGAGGTGCCCACGACAGGCCCTGCAGCAGGGTGTCAGGGCAGGTCATGGCCGTGAGGCTCCTCTCCCTGCCGCGTGCAGCGTGGTGGGCTTCTGCAGGCTGCTGGGTGCTGCCGGGGCAGGCACAGCTGCCTGGCCCTTCCTGGTTGCGGTCCCCTCACTGGGACGGGCCCTGCTGGGACTGGTGTCACAACCAGAGGGGCTGTGCCTGGGCCAGCCAGGCTGACGCCATCCCATCCCCACGGTCTTCTCAGCAGACACCCTGGTGGGGAAGATTGCCATCCCAGCGTACGCACTGAGCGACGACGACTGCTCCTCTGGGTACCAGCAGCTGAGCGTGGAGAGTGACCCCGAGGAGGGCGGGGAGCCCGGCTCCGCAGCGCTGCCCTGCCGCCAGTGCGGGCTGCAGCTGGCTGCCAGCCTGGGGCAGAGCTGCCTGCAGTGCGCCGGCACCGAGGGGGGCCGCAGCCAGCGGATCGTGTACTCCTGCCAGCTCTGCCCCTTCGCCTCCCACTACTCCAGCCACCTCAAGCGCCACATGAAGACACACAACGGGGAGAAGCCGTTTGCGTGCCCGCAGTGTGCCTACGCCTCTGCCCAGCTGGTGAACCTGACCCGACACCTGCGCACGCACACGGGGGAGAAGCCGTACCGCTGCACGTGCTGCAGCTTTGCCTGCAGCAGCCTGGGCAACCTCAAACGCCACGAACGGGTCCACAGCCAGGACAAGCCCTTCCAGTGCGCTGCCTGCGACTATCGCTGCAACCAGAGCCGCAACCTGAAGCGGCACATGCTCAGCCACCGCCTGCCTGAAGGCGAGGTGCCACACCGGGGGGACAAGGACCCAGGTAAAGAGGGAGGATGTCCCGGGGCTGGGGAAGGGGCAAGGCGCATGTCCGGCTGTCAACCTGTGCCAGGCCAGGTACCATATGCCCTCGCAGGGCTGAGCCCTGCCAGCGCTGCTGCCCCACTCACAGCCCTGCTTGTTTTTGTCCCACAGAGCCGCTGCTGCCGGAGCTGAGCCTGCACGTGGGCAGCGGCAACGGGCCCTTCCTGCCCGGCTGCGCTCGGCTGCGGGGTGAGGAAGCGGCTGCGCTGCCCGAGCTACTCTTCCCTTTCACGTGCCGCATGTGCGGGCTGGTGCTGGACGACGGGTTCGCACAGGATGAGGGCTTGGCTGAGCAGGTCTGCGGGCGCTGCAGTCTGGCGGTGCTGGGCACCGAGCCGGGCGCCAGCCCCCGCAAGGGCACTGGGGACAAAGGCTTTGCCTGCAGCCTCTGCCCCTTCGTCACCCACTACCCCAACCACTTGGCACGGCACATGAAGACGCACAGTGGGGAGAAGCCATTTGCCTGCCCACTCTGCCCCTACGCCTCCGCCCACCTCGACAACCTGAAGCGGCACCAGCGAGTGCACACAGGCGAGAAGCCCTACAAGTGCCAGCTTTGCGACTACGCCTGCGGCAACCTGGCCAACCTCAAGCGTCACGGGCGCATCCACTCGGGTGACAAGCCCTTCCAGTGCAGCCTCTGCAGCTACAGCTGCAACCAGAGTATGAACCTGAAGCGGCACATGCTGCGGCACACGGGCGAGAAGCCCTTCCAGTGCCGGGACTGCCCCTACACCACTGGCCACTGGGACAACTACAAGCGCCACCAGAAGATCCACGGCCACACAGCCGAGAGCTGGGTAAACCCACGTAATGCCAAAGCCCTCCTGGCCCCTCCAGCTGTGGGCACAGCCCTGCCCTGAGACAGCACTTAGCCCGGCTGCAGGGGCTCCCAGCCCTGTGTTGGGCCTGGGGTGCCTCAGCCCCTGCCCTCCCTGGGGGAGGGAGCAGACTCCACAGGGGCTCAGGGCTGCCTTACACAGGGCCTGCGGGTGTGCCGGCGTCTCCAGGAGCCCTATCCTGCCTGGGCAGGGTGAAGCCACAACCAGTGGCTTGGGTGCCTGCCCCAGCGGTGGTGGTGCTGTGCCTCCAGGCACCCCCGGGGGCAGTTCCTGCCTGTCAGAGCCTTCCTCTGCCAGAGTTTGGGGAAAAGGGGGGAGGGGGGAACAGGACCAGTTCCATGGCTGTTGCCATGCTGGTCAGTGTAATTTATATTGTGTATAAAAGCATTAAACAGTCAGTTTTGTTATCTGCTATTCTCCCTGGGAGCGTTGTTCTGCTTCAGGAGAGGACAGCACGGGGGGCTGACGAGGTGTGTGGGCAGGGGAGGGACAGCGGCCACCCCCCAACAGACAGCCCAGTACCAATCAGGATCCGTTTTAATCATCATTGCAGTGTGTAAACATCGGTTACTGTCCGTTAATGCTCTGGTTGGTCCGAGCAGCAGGAGATACGTGGTTACAAGCCTAGATTACGCTGGAGTCTATGAGCGGGTTAGAGAGGGGGCTCTGCGCAGAGCCCCCTGGAGACAGTTTACTGCAGCCTGTCTCCGAGCAGAAACCTAAACGCTAATTTGGCATTCCGGAGCCTCATGAGGGCCACTCGCCGCCACCAGGCCGCTGCCGCCAAGCCGCTGCTGCAGCTCCCAGGGCAGCTGCCCTCCTGCGCAGCTGGGCCCTCGGGCCAGGCCCTCCCAGCTGGGGAAGGGGCAGCTCTGCCCCCCGCGCTGGGCCAGGCTCTGCGACACTGCTCCAGGGCTCGGCCTGGGCACGCTGCTCGGGTTGGACTGGTGCCACCCTGGGAACAAGCCCTCTCCCAGCTGGAGCCAGCAGCAGGAGGAGTTCAGCTGCCCCCACCCCGAAGGCAACGGTGGGCTGGGAGTGAGCTCCCCAGCCCGGGGGAGCAGGGGAAGGTGGATGTAGCAGGTGAGAGGCACGTTGATTGCAACCTGTCTGCAGGTCGTACATTCCTCAGCGAAGGCCCTCAGGCCGGTGCTGTCCTAAGAAGGGGGGCACTACAGATCTTCATCGCCAATGCCCTCGAAGGCGTAATTGCCATGGAAGTCATTAGCGCCCACATCATTAGCAGAGCTGGAGTGGCTGATCCCTCGCAGGCTGACAGCGGTGAGCTTGCTCTGTGGAGAGGGCAGACGTTAGGGAGGGTCCCCGCTCCCCCCAGATCAGTCTGAGGGTGATGGCACCGGTGCGCCCGTGCACAACTCACCGAGAGTTTGGCCATCGGCTCCCGGCAGGCATCGGGCGAGTCCTGTGGGGACAGCAGGGACAGGCAGTGCTGAGGCGCAGGACACACCACCCACCCTTCCCACCACCCGATGCCTCCCTGCCCTCAGCCACCACTCGCCCTCGCCCTGCTGGGATGAGGCCAGGCCCTCGTCCCTTCCCTCCTCCTTGGAGTCCAGCTCCCAGGTATGGGTCCAGGACCCCTTATGTCTCCCCAGGGCTATGGGAGAGCAGCACTGCAGCCCTGCTGCCCTGGGGGCTTGCCCCAGCCCTCTCCCCCATCAGCCCTGCCGAGGGGACAGTGGCACCTCTGGGGGCGGTGGGCTCTGGTACCCGACACAGCGACGCCCATGGTTGTGCTGGTCTCCCCTACCAGGGCCACAGGGTCCCACTCACCAGCAGCGGGGGCGATTTCACAGCTTGCTGGCTGTCCGAGCGCCGCAGGGCCCCGTTCACCCGCCGACGAAACATCTGCAGGGGAGGAGCTCAGCTCAGCGGCAGGGTCCCCATGGGCAGCTCCAGAGGTTAAGATGGCCCCTGGGGATCCTTCAGCTGGCCGCACCCTGAGGGGAGCAAGCAAGGCCCAGCCTAGACCCCAGGGAGCTACGGGGGCAGGATGGGATCCCGCCCCAGAGACAATGCCCAGCCCCAACCCTCACCTTGCGGATGCTGCCTCCAGACTTCTTCACCATCAGCTCGTCCACCATGGACTGCAGGCAGATGCTCAGCATGATGGCCTGCAAGGGAGAGGTGTCACAAGGCTCCACACCCCCCACGGCCTTCCTGACACACCACGCCGAGCCCAGACCACCACCTCACTCCTGTCCTTGTCCACCACTGGCCTGGTACACGGGCAGCCCTACCTGTGGACTGGTGATGGTGACCCACTGCAGCCGGTCCTTGCTCATTAGATACTCGAAAGCCAATTCCAGCTTCACCTCGGACTTCCCCGGGCTGCTCCCCGAGGGACCATTGCTCATCGGCACCTGCAAGGTCACATGCTGAGGCTGGGAGCCTCCAGGGGGAAAGCGGCCAGCTTCCCAGGCCCCTGTGCTGAGAGAGGGGGTGCTGGGCACCCTGCCGAGCCCCCACTGGCCTGCCACCACCATCAGGTCCCCTCGCAGCACCGGCCCCCTGAAATGTCCTCACACCGATGACCCCCTCAGCCCCAAAGCACGACTCAGACTCTCCCCAGGCCAGCTGGGCTGGAACCAAGCAACACAACCAGCACTCTTCCAGGGAGAGCTGCTGGAGCAGTTCGGCACAGCCGGGTCCCACTAGACCCCTCCCTGCTCCCCAGGGCCCTGCAGGCAAGTGGCACTCACCGAGGACGTGACCCGCCAGCACCGCATGCGCGTGACCTTGAAGCTGCCTTCCTTGATCTGCTCGCTCGGCAATCGCACCTGGAAGTTGAGCTCGTTGTTGCCAGCACTGACAACGACGTGGCATCCCTTCTCAGGGAAGTCAGTGACGCAGGGGTCAAACTTGAGATAGCCGTAGTACTTCAGGGTCTGCGCCAGGCGGATGAACTGCGGGCAGAGCCAGGGAAGTTCAGCGCAGACAGCCGCCCTCCCACCACACCTCCCGGGCAACGAACTCAGCACCATGCGTTCACACGGGAGCGGTGCCAGTCCGGTGCTGAGACTGCTCCAGTCAGAGCGTCATGCCCTCCCCTACCTCCTTCTTGGAGACTTTTTCCTGCAGGGACTTCAGCTGCCGGTGCTGTTCCTTGTTGACAAGGATCCAACCATGCTCAATGTCTGACACCGTCTACCAAGAAGCAGAGGCTGGTGAGCCGCTGGGCCCAGAGCCACCCCAGACCCCGCGCAGCCATAGCTGCGGGGTGCAGTGCCACTTCTCACACGGCTGGGCTGCGTCAACCCTCACCTGCGCATACAGCAAGTTCAACCCCACGCGATGCTCCATTACATCGTCATCATAGGAGGAGTCCCAGTAGCTAGAAGGGAACCACATGGGTCAACCTATTCCCCAGCCCCTAACTGCGATGGGGAGAACCTCCCCCCACGCTGGAACAAGGCACTAGGCTGGCTTTCTGCCCAGCTCCCCTGCTAGCCGTCAGTAGCCAGAGCCCCACTCCCCCTCTCAAGCAGCTGGCAGAGGCAGGAAGGGACATCTCTGGAAAAGCAGAAACGGGGGCCAAGCCCAGCAGGGCATCCCGGCCCCCGGTGACAGGGCCAGGGGTGCCCAGGTGTGTTCCTGGTGGCCAAAGCACCCCGCGGGCAGCAACGGCAGGAGGGGAGGGGTCCCTCTGCAGAGCTGGGAGCTCCAGACCCCACCCCACAGCTCCAGCAGCCGCTTCCCCTCCGGCCCTGCCGCTCACCTCTTGCGCAGGATGATCCGGAACTCGGGGTTGTGCAGGCTGGTGACAGACACATAGGGCAGCTCAAACTCCTGCAGCTTCCGCACAACTGCGGGGAAACAGCAGCTCAGCAGCAGCTCGGGGCACCAGGAGCCCGCTGGATCCCCCCCACCCCAGGGCAGGGCCGTCTGGTCCAAGCACACAGCTCTCGCTCCGGGGCAGGGCACAGGGCAGACGTCCCACCGCAGTCCTCGCGGGGCCCCAGCGTGCTCTACTTACAGGAGAAAGCTCCGTCCTTGGTCTCTCTCACTAGGAAGAGGCTGAAGTAGCCAACCAAGTCATCTGGCAGATCCAGCTTGGAGGCCACAGCCTGGGAGCAAGAGCAGGAGGTCACCACTTCCCGCAGAGAGGCAGCACTTCTATGTCCTTACCCGGCAGCAGGATGCAGCCGCGTGCGTTCTGGGCCCCCCCGCGGCAGGCAGGCAGCACCTCTGCTGCGCCGGGGGCCAGGGCAGGGCAGGGTGGCAAGTGAGCCAGTGGGGCCCGGGGGATCACTGCCACCACGGAACAGATGGGGGCCTCCCGGCGTCAATCTGGGCCCAGAGAGGGGCACAGCCCTCCCAGCTCTTGGGCCCCCCACGACAGTCCTGCTCTGGGGTAGGGAGGGGGCAGGGAGGGCCAGGGGCTGCCGGGCTGAGGGAACTCCTGCACGTCTGGGAAACCACAGAACCCAGCAGAAGGAGCTGGTCCTGCCCAGCGCAAGAGCTTTGGCACCTCAAGCACATCCTCTGTCTGGTCCGAGGTAAGGATGGTGACCTTGACCTTCTGACCGTTGGAGAGCAGCACTTCCAGCACCACCTCCTCTGTGGGGATCTGCTGCGTCTCCTGGAGAGAGAAACAGCATTGGCACCCCAGCCCCTCCACCGCCGACCTCACTCGCGCCGCCCAGACTGCCCCACAGCCCCAGGGCCCCGGCACGCACCACCCGGCCCCGGCGGCTGGCACTCACCCCCGCACAGGCTGCCCCAGAGCCCCCCACGTCCAGCGGCCCCCGCCCCCTCACCTGCTGGGCCTTGCGCAGGAAGCTGTTGAAGGTCTCGCTGCCTCCCAGCGTCGGGTCCTGCCGCACTGTGGGTGGAAGACGAGCACGGAGTCCGACATTACGTGGGAAGTGGCAGGGACCCACGCCGATGCCCACCCACTCTGCGGCCCCTCGGGGTTTGCACCCAGACCAAGCACGCGCTGCGCGTGGGGCGTGCACACGGGCAGCCCCGAGCCACGGCACGGGGCAGGCCCAGCTTACCAG
>NC_138576.1:274009-304250 GCF_964289735.1 Phaethon aethereus
TGGCCCGGCCGCGGAGAAGCGCCTGCCCCATGCGCCCCACGGCTCTGCACACCTCAGGTTAAACGCCACTGACCGTGGGGGTGCTGGCTGAGCATGGGGTCGCTCCTGGGAGCCTGCAGCTTGTAGTTGAGATAGCTGGCCAGGTCCTTCACCCAGACGGAGGGGTTCTCGGGGAACACGCTCTGGCTTTTATCCAGCTCCTTCTGCAGATCCGTCAAGTCGAGCTGGAAGCGACAGACAGACAAAGTCAACCCGGGCTGCGCAGAACTGGTCGAAAAACACGGAAAGAAGGAGGTTAACTTCAGCTCCTGAGGGGTTGGCACGGAGGGGAACGCTCCCCACCTTCATCCCGAGAACACAGCCCTTCCTGCACGGAAAACCCTGGCTGCCCGGTGCCACCACACAGCACCCCCCAGCCCCACCTGTTAACGCAAGCAGCGGCGCTCGCCAAGAAACGGTACTTAATTTTGCACTGGAAACACATTTTCTATCTTCTTCAGATTAGCAAAGGCTGCTACCGGGGACTAACAAAACCCGCGTGGGGAACTGCAGGCGCGCAGCGCCAAAGGGGCCGCGGAAGGCGCCAGCACCAACGCAGACGTCAGAAGGACGGGCTGCGCTGGCACAGCCGCAGAAACGAGCTCTCCTCCCTCCTTGGAGCTGCCCCCCGGCGCACGGAGGTTTTCCAGGCTCCGCCTTCCCGCTGGCTCTGCCGCTCTGCGCTCCCACGTGCCCCGCCGCGAGCATCGCCCGGGATCCGGCGGCTCCGTGCGAACCACCAGCGAGCACGCCAGCATCGCACAGGCTCGCTCCGGGCAGGAGAGAGCGCGAGGCTGCGGCTCAGACCAGCCCCGCGACGCCCCCAGCGCGGCTGGCTTGTGTCAGCACCGTCGGGCAGCTCTGCACCCCGAGTCCTCGCAGGAGACAACGGCCGGGATCATCACGAGCCACCTGATTAATCACCCGCCACGAGCACGGAGAGCAGCTCACATCCCCTCACCTTCCTCCTCCTGTGCTACCTGCCAGGAAAGACGCTTCTTGCCTGCTTTTAAACTCAGACCGTCTGCAAGCTCGCAGATACCCTGTCTTCGCTTCAGGGAGTTCAGGGGACGCAGCAAGACGTAGACGGCTCTTCCAAGTTTTGCAGAGCCTCACGTTTCCTCACGTGGTGGATTTCAGCCACAGCATGTTGTTACATCTGAGCTGGGCGCCCTTTCCTTGCACGGTTATTTCAGCAACCGTTTTGGAAAGGGGAATAACAAAAAATTGCTGCTGCTGCTGCATCAAAAAACTGAACGGCACCGTCAGCGCCGACAGTCACACAGTGGCATTTGTCGCTGCTGAGCCATGCTGGGCAGTTACAGGGCAGCCACGCTTCCGCCCCGGGCCGCTCTCCCTGAGGAGTATCTGCCCAGGCACACGCAGAACCGACACATTAATTCGGCTCCGAGCGTCTCCACGTGCGACAGCTGGATGTGGAGAACCGCTTGTGCCCCTGCGGCAGCGGGGATCAGAGGTGCTCAGGGCGCGAGCAAGACGCGACACTCAGGCGAAAGCGAGGAGCTGCGGGAGAGCCCCGCCACGCAGCCGCTATCACAGCGGACGCGTTACCTCTGCAGAGAGCCGGGCTGGGGTTCCTTTCTAAAACCCGCCTGTGCTCAGCCACCGTGAGAGCGGGCGGGATGGAGACAAACGAGTTCTACAGATTCATCTGAGACGCCGGCAGCGCGAGCTGCAGAAACAGCTCCCCAGGGCCTGAGCCGGTAAGACAGGGAGGAGGTTTCACCGACGACGCTTTCTCAGGATTCCTCCCAGACAGCAGACAGGGAGTGGGTGAAAGAAAAAAACAGAAATTCCCTTCCAGCCACCTCCTGCCATTCTGATTCCTGCCTACAGCGAACGACCAACTCTGAGCATGAGGCAGCGAGATCGCCCAGGCCGGCCCGGCACGTGCCCGAGCACCATCTGTTCCGCACCTCAGCGCGCGCGGCCAGCGGCAGGCAGGAGCGCTCGTCCCTGCGCGTCAGCGAGCCCGAGGGTCTCCCAGCACGGAGGGGCTGGGCCGTGGGAGCCAGCCTCCTCCTCCCGAGGCGCGATGAACCCGTGTGCTAAAGCTGAACCGAGGCGCCGCGCTCTTCGTGCCGCTCCCTTCGACCGGACTTAACAACAACGCGCCGGGTGCCCAGGCTCTCGTTGCTGAAGCGGTGGAGAGCGCAGGCTGCCGGCACGCCGGCCGGCCTCAGCGAGGGCCGGGGAACAACGGCACCCGGAGCCTCGGCCCCGCCGCGTTAGCGCGGGTCGGAAGCGACCTGGGCGCCCTCAGGCCTGCGGGAGCAGGGCGGGCTGGGGACGAGCGTCCCGCAGAGGCGGGCAGGCAGGGCACCCATGGGTCAGGGCCCGGCCGGGCACACTCACGGCTCTCAGGGCTTCCTCCAGCGAGCGGCATTTGCCCGGCTTGATGCCGGCGTCATTCGCCGATGGCTTCTTCGCACTCTTCCCCGCGTGCTGCTTCCGGTGCGGCTGCTCGGGCGCCGGAGCGGGAGGGACCTGCTCCTTGTTCTGCTTCTTCAGCGTCCGCTCGAAGCCCAGCTCGAAGATGGTGTCGGAGGTAGCGATGGGGGCTGGAACGCAGGGAAGGGGAGAAGGTGGCCAGGAGCTGCGTGGGAAGCGCCACACAGGGACGGTCCCCGGGCCCGAGCCCCGGCGTGGGGAGGGGGCCTGGGCGCCAGGCTCTGCGGGGACGCTCACCCACGGCCTCACGGCGCCCGCAGGGCGGGCAGCGCTCAGGCCTGCCCACGCAGCGCAGGGGGCACAGCACCCCCTCCGCGGCCCGGCCCACGCGAGACCACCCGGCGCCAAGAATAACCTTGCCGACGCCACGAGACCCACGCAACCCGTCCCGGGGCGGCGTGAGGAGATGCCACCCCACGCGCGGACCCACCAGCCCACGCGGGTCCTCCCCACGCGCGACCCAGCCATACTCACCGGCCAAAGGCAGCGCGCGGCCGGCGTTGGCCTCGCCCAGGGCGCGGCGGCTGCCGGGGCCGCCCGCAGGCCGCCGGCCCTTGCGCACCACCTCCCAGCGGCCGCCGCCGGCCGAGGCCGGGCCCGCACCCGCCGCCGCCATCGCCGCCGAGCCCAGGGGAGCGGGAGGCGGGGGCGCGCAGGGGGCGGGGCGCATGCGCCCGCCGTCCCCGCCGATTGGCTGCAGTCGCGGGCACGAGCCCCGCGCGGCTGGTGCCACGTCTCCGCCCCGCCCCGCCACGTGACCGGGCAACCGCGGGCCCCGCCTCGGAGGGGGCGGGGCCAACACGCTCCGCTCTCACGGTACGGCCGCCCGCCCCGCCCCGGCACTCCCCGCGTCGTCTGAGCCGCGCTCCCCGGCCAGGGCACGGCCGACCTGCCGGCACCACCGCCCCCGACAGCGCTCCGCCTTCTGCGCGGGCCCCCGCACGGCAGGACCCAGGAAGGGGTGGCCCGAGGCAAAGGGAGGGCGGGGCCTGCAGAGAGAGGCGTGGCCACGCAGCGCGCGCCGCTTGCCGGCTGAGCTGCTGCGAGCCGCCAGGGGCGGGGCCTGGCGGGGCTGGGGCGTGTCCATGCAGATCAATCTCCCCGCGCGGGATGACGGGAGCTATCCGCCACACAAACACGCCGGCCACGGGCGTTCACGGGGCCGCGTGGGCGCTCCGCGGCGGGAAGCTGCAGGGCGCGAGACGAGTCGCGGGTGCGATGGCGCCTGAGTCCCGCACTGCGGTGGCCGTGTGCTGAGTGTGAGCGCGTGGGCAGGGCCCGCGTGTGCGCGGGGGGCGGGTCATACTTACCTGGCAGGGGAGACACCATGATCAGGCAGGTGGTTTTCCCAGGGCGAGGCTCATCCCCTGCACTCCGGGTGTGCTGACCCCTGCGATTTCCCCAAATGCGGGAAACTCGACTGCATAATTTGTGGTAGTGGGGGACTGCGTTCGCGCTCTCCCCTGGCGCTGCGGTGCAAGGACAGATGATAGTGGTTCGCGTGGGCGGCGCTCGCACCACGGCTGTGCTCCCTTAGGCACCCCCACGGTAGTTTCGTGTTGCCCGGGCCGCCACCGAAGGTGCTGCTTCTTCTGCACCTTCCGCGGGGGCTGTGTCGGGAGCTGGCCGCGATCCGCCATTCCCACGCGGATCCGAGCTCGACGTGGAGGGGAAGTGGCGGGGCTGGTCTCGCTGCTGGTACCGGCGGAGCCGACGAGGGATCCGCTGCGGCGAAAGGCCCCGCGGTGGGACCTCGGGGCGGGCAGGGCCGGGCACAAGTCGCCCCGGGTAGGGCCGGTGCAGGCAGCCAAGGGGCAGCCACCGCCTCAGGGCCCCAAGCACGATGCTCCCCAGATTCATCGCTTTGCCGTTACCGCTCCGTTCCGATCGCGGGTCTGACAACGACGGAAACGGAAACGCCCCCGGGGTCCTGCGGGTCCCGCTGCGACCCGGCTCGTTTTCGCCGTCGGCCCCGCTCCTGCACCGGGCGAGATGGCGGGATGGCGGGCGATCGAGGCCGGGGTGCGACGGGTCACGCCTCTGCCTGCGCGGGGTCGGGCACTGGAACCAGCCCACCCTCTGCCCGGCCCCGCCGGGGCAGCACCGCCAAGCGAGACCAGCGGCATCTCCCGTTCTGTCCTTGCACCGCAGCGCCAGGGGAGAGCGCGAACGCAGTCCCCCACTACCACAAATTATGCAGTCGAGTTTCCCGCATTTGGGGAAATCGCAGGGGTCAGCACACCCGGAGTGCAGGGGATGAGCCTCGCCCTGGGAAAACCACCTGCCTGATCATGGTGTCTCCCCTGCCAGGTAAGTATGACCCGCCCCCCGCGCACACGCGGGCCCTGCCCACGCGCTCACACTCAGCACACGGCCACCGCACCGCCAGCCCCGCGCGACATCCGCACGCACGGATCACTTCGCACCAGACGACGCGCCGCCGCGCACCGTCCACGCAGCGCCGTTTACGCGCGTGTCCGGCGATGGCTTGGCGAGTGGGTGTCCCGTCATCCCGCGCTCGGTGCCTTATCTGCATGGCCCCGCCTCCGTCCGCAGCGCCCCGCCCCTGTCGGCCCGCCGCGGCTCTGCCGGCAGCGGCGCAGGACGGGGCCGGGCGGGGCCGGGCGGGGGGGGGCGGGGCCGGGCCCTCCGCTCCAGCACGGGCACCGGTGAATAACGGGCAGCGCCTGGACCCACATCCCCGGCCCGCAACGTCTTCGCTCCCGCCGCGCTGCTGCCGGGGGCTGCCGCCCCGCCCCGCCCCGCCGGCCCCCGGCGCGCACCGAGAGCCGCTCCGCGGGCCCCGGGGCTCGTCCCGCCGCGGCCGGGAGGCTGGAACGGCGCCGCCGCAGCACCCCCCGCTCCCGCGGCGGCGGCCCCGAGCAGGCCTGCGCGCTCCCGGCCGCGGCTCTGGCGAGGGTGCGGCCCGGCGGCGAGTGCCCCGGCAGCCGGCGGGCAGGTGCCCCCGGGCCCCGCCCCGCGCGGAGAAGGACGCGGGGGGACGGCGCGGGGGGCCGCGGGGCCGCCAAGCGGTCGGCTCCGCGCCGGGCGGCGGCGGGAGGAGGGCGGGCAGAAAGGGGCCCGGGGGTGCGGGTCGGCAGCAGGCGCAGCAGGAGCCGGCGCCGTGCCCTGGCACCACGGGGGCAAACCGCACCCCGGGGCACCGAGCACAGCACGACCAGCCGGCCGAGAGAGGGGGTTATCCCGCCGCACTCAGCGTTGGCGCGGCCTGGCCTGGGGCACTGCGTGCAGTTCTGGGCCCCGCCACGTGGGAAGGATGCGAAGGTCCTCGAACGCGTCCAGAGGAGGGCAGCGACGCTGGTGCTGGGGCTGGAAGGAGCGTCCTCTGAGGAGCGGCTGAGGACTCTGGGCTTGTGTGGTTTGGAGAGAAGGAGGCTGAGGGGTGACCCCGTTACTCCCTGAGGAGGGGACGTGGAGAGGGAGGCGCTGAGCTCTTCTCCCTGGGATCCAGGGACAAGACACGTGTGAATGGTCCAGAGCTGCGCCGGGGGAGGTTGAGCCTTGACGTGAGGCAGCATTTCCTTACGCAGAGGGTGGGCAAACCCTGGAAGAGGCTTCCAGGAGAGGTGGTCGATACGCCAAGCCTGTCAGTGTTGAAGAGGCATTTGGGCAATGCCCTTAATAACACGCTTTAACTTTTGGCCAGCCCTGAAGTGGTCAGGCAGTTGGGTGATGATCCTTGCAGGTCCCTTCCAGCCGAACTGCCCTGCCCTTACCCTGCCCTGTGCCATCCTACCCTTTTGTCTCTGAGCGGGACGGCACACAGTGGGTGTGCAAGGCCCCTGGGGTGGGCTGTCCCATCTGGGTCCCCTCCGGCCCCTTGCCCACCCCAGCTGCTGCCCGGGGGTGCAGGCGATGCCTGGTGCGGCGCTGGCACTGCTCAGCAGCCGCCGAAGCACAGGGCGTCACCAGCCCCGTGCCAGCCACACGCAGGGCAGAGCGCGGCACCGCCGGGGCTGCAGTGCCGAAAGGTGACTGGATGCCGGCCGAGCCGGGCACACGATCAGCCATGCCTTGAGAAACGCCGACGCTTTTTACTGACACGGTCCTTGGCTCCGGGGCGTCGCTAAACCTCTCCCGTGCTCTCACCCACGCCAGACTGACACTGGGAGTAGAGAAATTACCGGGCGATGGGCGCAGAGGAGACATTGGGAGCGAAGCAGTCCTGCGGTGCAGCACCCACCCCCCTCCACGGATCAGGGTTGCGTCCGCGTGTCCTCGCACACCCGGACCCCTCGTGCCGCCGCCGGCCGGAGCGGCTGAGCCTGCGCTGTCCTGCCCAGCCATGGAGGTGCCGACGGTCCGAGGGCAGGAGCCGCAGGGACGGACGTTTCCCCGGGTCCCGGGGTGTGTGAGGTTGTTTCGGAAATGAGTCCCGTCGTCTGCCTCAATTCTTTCGGGGGTGCCGTGTCGCCGTAAGATTTGCTTTTCAGGGCCGGGGACAGTGTTCCAGGCGGCGGCGTGGGGCACGGGCTGCGTGTCTGGCCACCCCGTGGTTGCTTCCCCCGTTGTGGGCGCGTGGCGCGTGCAGCGGCGGGTTCGTGGGAGGGGATCGAGTCAGTCTGCCAGGCCTCCCACATCGGTGCTGCAGCCATCGCCCTCCGTACCGGCGGCGTCAAGTGCTGGGCTGGTGTGACGGCAGCGCCCGTTCCACATCCATGGACTACGGGCGCCGGGCTGGATGCTCCGAGGGGGGGTCCCCTCTGCGCGTCAGGCGGCCGATGCCCGGGGGAGCTCGGGGGACGTTTCCCCCGGTCCCGCGTTCGCGGGGCTCGTTGCCCCCAACCGCCCTTTCCTCAGCGACGCCCGCCCCGCTGCTCGGCTCCGCCAGCTGCAGCCCTCCGGCCGCGGCGGCCCCGCCAGGACCTGGCCGGGCAATGTGCAGCCGCCGCTCGGGGCAGGTCCGGCCCTTTCATGCCGCCTCCCGCCCCCCCGGCCCCGCGGTGCCGCTGTCCCACCGAACCCAGCCGTACCCTCGGGCTGCCTGGGGAACGGTCCCGCAGCCCTGGGGTGCGGTGCTGTGGCAGCCCTCGGTCAGTGCCGTCACGAGTCCCGTTCCTCGCCGGGGGCTGCCCCTGCGGCTTTGGCCCCCCTGCCGCGGCCGTGCACAGCACCGCCTCGCGCCGGCCATGTGTCAGCTGGCGTCCGTCTGTCCCTGTCCTCAGTTGCCCACCACGGAGCTGACGCTCCCCACGGGCCTCACAGGCCACGGCGCCGCTACCGGGCTCGGCTGCTCCTGCGCTGGCACCAGGCGCATGTGGCACGGGGTGACATTTGCCTCGGGCTCCTCAGCTATCACGGTGGCCGCTCGCAGGCCACCGAGCGTGGTGTGCCATGACCCCTGCCCGCTCCGCGGCACAGCTGGTGCGTCGGGCCCCGGGACTGGCCCGTGTCCGGGCTGCTGCAGCGTTCCCTGCCCCAATCCCCAGCCTGAGGGCGCGTCATCCCTGCTCCAGCCATTCCCTGGGACCCCAGTGCCCGGGGCGACACAGGGGTCCAGCGCCTCCGCCTCTCCCAGCCCAGTGTCACCAGGTGCCCTGTGTGCAGCACCCTGCCCCCGGGCTGCCGCGGGGCTTCACCTCGCCCGGCCTTGTCCAGGGCTGCGACGCCTCTGCCCCCCCCGTCACCGTCCCGGCTACACGCTCTGCACGCTCCTTGCGGTGCCCGAGCTTCCGCCACGGCCTCCCTGCTGTCCCCGCGGGCGTCCCGGCGCTGTGGACGACTCGGTGGAGGGGCGACTCTCGAACGCTGTCGCGACTATCGCCCCCCAGGCGGCGGGCACGGGTGGGCGGTGCCTCCGCGGGCGGCTGGGGAGGGGCGGGGCAGCGCTCCGGAACACCGCCTGGTGGCCCTGCCCTGCGCGCGTGACACGGGGGCGGGACCTTGCGCGGGGCGGGGGCGTGGCCACGCAGAGCGTGCCGCTTGCAGGCTGAGCTGCCGCGAGCCGCCAGGGGCGTGGCCTGGCGGGGATGGGGCGTGTCCATGCAGATCAATCTCCCCGCGCGGGATGACGGGAGCTACCCGCCACACAAAGACGCCGGCCACGGGCGTGCGCGAGGCCGCGTGGGCGCTGCGCGGCGCGTAGCTGTGGGGCGCGAGACGAGGCGCGGGGCGCGGTGGCGCCTGAGTCCCGCGCTGCGGTGGCCGTGTGCTGAGTGTGAGCGCGTGGGCAGGGCCCGCGTGTGCGCGGGAGGCGGGTCATACTTACCTGGCAGGGGAGACACCATGATCAGGCAGGTGGTTTTCCCAGGGCGAGGCTCATCCCCTGCACTCCGGGTGTGCTGACCCCTGCGATTTCCCCAAATGCGGGAAACTCGACTGCATAATTTGTGGTAGTGGGGGACTGCGTTCGCGCTCTCCCCTGGCGCTGCGGTGCAAGGACAGAGCTGGCGGGCGGGGCACCGGGGCCCGCCACGCGCGGCCGTGGCTGCGGGCGCGCTGCTGCCCCGTAGCCGCCGCGCTCGCAGACGCAACGTGGGTTGCTGGCAGAGCCGAGCCGCCCCGCACCCCCCGCTCTTACCCCGCGGCGGCTCCCGGAGCGTGGCGGGCCCGGCCCAGCACCGCGCCGCTGCCACCGCCCCCGCCGGGAACGGCCCCCCGCACGCTCTGGCCAGAGAGGGGCGGGACAACGTTTTACCACACGAGTTTATTTTAAATAAAACTTAACACAGATGCAGGCTTCGCAACCGGAGGGACGGACCAGACAAGCGATGCAACGGGGAGATGACAGCCAGGGCAGGCGCTGCGTGCCGCGCTCGGCAAACCCACCCCCCGGCGCCCCATGGGGTGGGAGGCCCGGCCCGGCCCCCGGGAGCCTCGGTGGCCGCGGGCGAGGGGAAGGGGCCTCACAGCGGGGAGAGGGCCGCCGTCGTCCCCACGCCGTAGCCGGGACGGGCTCCTGCTCTGGGATGCTCTGTCCTGGCCCGCAGCAGCCAAGGGCCCCCCCGCTGCCTGCACCTGCCCGCGCAGGCAGGCAGGCAGCCGCCGCATCAGCCGGGCCGCGGTTTCCTTTTCATCTGCTCAGGAACCTGAACCACCACCTCCCTCCTCCAGGCCGCGGCCTCCCCACAGGCTGCCGAGCGGCCACCGAGCCCCTGCGGTGGTCCCGGGACCGCCGACTCCCGCTGCAGGGCTGGCAGGGTGCAGGCAGCACAGGCAGCACGCCAGCATGTTCCACCCCTGGGAAAGCACCCCGAGGACTCGGCCTTTCCCTCTCACATGGCGGGGCAGGCGGGGGCAGCAGGGCGGCCGCAGCACTCACACTGGAGAGGACGACGGAAATAAATATGGGGTGGGGGTGGCAAGGGCCGGGCCCCGGGCACGGCGGCCAGAGCTCCCCCCCGGCCTAGGCACAGCCCTGCTCCTTGCCGGAGGGACATCGATTTATTATGGACACAGCGGCTTCCCACCCGAGCTGCTGGACGCCGAGGCCATGGGCTCGGCCGCCGGAGACCGTGATGGTGTGTGACAGTGCAGGGCGAGGCGCACAGGCTCAGACCTCGAATGTCTATGGTGGGGGAACGGCGCGGGGCGGCGCGGGGCGTGGGAGCGTGCCGGGGCTAGTACTCGTCCTGGTCCTCTGGCTGCTGCTCCTCCAGCTCGTCGTCCTCTGGCGGGGCGAAGCCCTCCTGGCAGCGGGGGACGGGCAGCCGTCAGCCCAGGGGCCACGTGGGGTGGGGGCTGCCGCCTTGTCCCCACGGCCCCTCCCAGCACACGAGGGACCGAATGAGCCCAGAGGCCACAAGCGGCCGTGGGGAAGGGGGCCTCGCCCCAGGGACGGCCAGGTCTGGGGGCAGCGGTGGCGGGGGCCCGGGGGTCCCGGTGCCCAGCCCTCACCTCCGTGGCGTAGAGGACGCTGACGATGCCGGTGATGATGGGGCTGTTCTCGTTCTCGTGCTCCTGGCAGATCAGCTCGATGTCCCGCAGCTTGCTGAAGTAGAAATCCCGCTCCTTCTCCAGCCCGTCCACCGTCAGCTTCAGATCCATCAGCTGCGGGGGGGCAGGTCCCTTCAGCCCGAGGCCGGGAGGGGGCCGCTCCCCTGCGCCCGGGGCGCTCGGCCCCATCCCCTCCCTCCCACGGCTGGGGCGTCCTCCGGCCCTGCTGGTGGCCGGGCGCAGGCAGCGGCGGGCAGGCCCCTGCCTACCTGCTGGTTGAGCTCCAGGATCTGCGCGTCGGCCTCGGTGCCCCCGTTGCGGGCCGCGGGGGAGTTTTTCCGGAGGATGCTGCTGGGGACGTTGCTGAGGCGGGCCGGGTTCGGCGTGCTCTTGGGGCCGGTGGGGGAGGTCCTCTGGGGGACTTGACAGCAGACGGGGACCAACGGGTCAATGCCGGCCCGGGGGGGCTGCCGGCGGGGACCCCGTCCCTGCGTCGCGCGGGGCGGCGGGGCCAGGAGGCAGCAGCGGGCGGCAAGGGCAGGCAGAGCGCTGGGGGGCCGAGCCGCGACTCCGGGCTGTCCCGCCCCGAGCATCCCCCCGCCTCGGCTTCCCCCGGCAGACCTCGCCCCCAGCCCCCCTCGAGGGCTGCTTGCGGCCCGGCCAGGGTTTGCCACGGCACGAGGGGGGGTCCGGCCCTTGAGATGCTCCCGCGGGGCCGGCACAGGGAGCCCACCGCAGCCGCAGAGCAGCGGCACTCAGGCACCGTGGCGGCACGACACAGCCGTGGGGGGGGGTCTCCGGGGGGGTCAAACCACCCCCAGACCCGGGGTGAGTGGGAAGGTGGAGGCGGCCGAGCCCCGCCCAGCTTCCCCCCCGCCGGGTCCCTCCGTCGGGACACGCCGTCCCCTCCGCCCCGGGTGTCCCTGCAGACCCGCTCGGCCCCCCCAGTTGCAGGCAGGCAGGCAGCGGGGCGCAGGCAGGGGCGGGGGCGTGGGGGGACGCCCGGCCGCGGCCGGAGCGACGTGGGGTGCAGGAGGCCGGGCGGGAGGGCGGGGGGCAGCGCTCGCCGGGGGACCCGGACATTACCTGCAGTGCCAATGGGTTTCTTGGGTTTGTTGAAGATGTGATCACCTGGGTTTGGGGGGGCGCGACGTCCTGGCCCTGCCGCGCCAGCAGCGGGTTGTACTCCTTCCCGTCGTAGTTGGCGTCGAAGAACTTCTTAAACCACTGGATGAACTCGAAGTTGTCCTGGAACTTGCCCTTCACCAGCCTCTCCACCGCGATGATCTGGGGGGACACGGAGGGGCTGGCAGGGCCGCGGCCCGGCACGGCCCCCGCCCCGCCGCGGCCCCGCGCACGCCCGTGGACCTACTTTGTCCACTCCCATCTTCTTGAAGGCGGCCTGCAGCACCTTGAAGTTGTGGATGTACTCGTGCTCCAGCTTGGCCTGGAACTTCACCTTCCGCAGGTGGACGCAGCCGGGGAACAGCATGTCCATGAACTGGCAGTAGGCAGCCCCTGCGCCGGGCCCACACCGCGGCGTCAGGGGGGGCCGGCGGCACCCCGCTACCACCCCCCTGCCTCCGTCCGCCCCGCCGGGACCCGCGCCCCACCTGAGCAGAGCTGCTCGATCTTGGTGTAGCTGAGCTGGAGGGAGTCGTTCACCCAGGCGAGCATGTCGTGGCGGCTCAGGTTCTCGCTGGTCACCGACGTCGAGTACACATTGACGGCCATGCCCCAGCTGCCGAGAGACGGGCGTCACGCCGGCCCCGGCACCCCGGCGCGCCCCCCGCCGCAGCACCGTGCCCCCCAGCCCGGCCCTGCTCCGTGCCGGGGCGGCGGGACTCGGGCGCCCGTCCCACCCAGGCTCCAGCACCAGGGGACACCGGGGCCGGGCTGCCACGGTGCAGCCCCTGGGTCCCCCCGGGCTGGCTGCACCCCCGGGTATGGCGGGGGCTCAGCGGGGGGGCACGGGGGTCCCTGGCAGCCCCGTGGGGTCCCACCCGGACGGGCTGACCCCTGTCCCGAGCAGCCCCGGGGTGCCGCTGGGAGCGGGACCCACCGCAGGACACGGATGCTGCGCAGGATGCGGCTCATGGGTGGGGGTCCGGGGGGAACGCGGGCACCACCGAGGGCACCGCCCCTGCACCGGGGCACAGCTCCCTCCCTGTGCGTGGCCACGGGGCTCCCGGGGGCCGGGGGCCGCTGCCGGCCCGTAAGCGGCTTATGGCCCCCCCAGCCCTCGCTGGCTGCCTAATCTGCCGGGGCCGGGGTCCATTAGAGCAGGGCTTAGAGGGGCAACATCTGCCGGCACGCACGGCCGCAAACCCGCGCCCAGATGGCGGAGAGCTCTGCCCCAGCACCACACAGACCCCACAGCCGCGGCCCCGGCACGGCAGGGCCACGGGGAGCCGTGCCGCAGGGCTGGGGGGGCTGCTGGGGAGGGGGCTCCGGACACCGTCCCGCCAAGGGCTTTGGGAAAGGGCCCGTCCCTGCTGCCAGAGCGAGGTCCCCATCCCACCGCCCCCCCCGAGAGGGGATGTCCCCATCCCACCCCGCGGCGCCAGCACCCCTGTGCCCCCCCGCGCAGCAGCAGCAGCGTTAATCCGCTTCCCCTCCGCCGGGCTCAGGCCCAGCTGCCAGCCGGGGGGGCAGCCCCTCACCCCGGCAGCGCGTGGGGCCAGCGAGGGGGCCATTGCCTGCACCACGCGCCCGGGGGGCAGCCCCCCAGGCAGGACCCGCCGTCCCCCAGCGGACGGGGGCCGTGGGTGCGATGGTGGGGGGGCCGTGGGGTGCTGCACTCTGGGGTGCTGCCGCCTCCCTGGGCGCTCACCTGCGAGGGGGGAAGGTGCCGGCGGCCGCAGCCCCCCCACGCGCAGCCTCGGCGCTGCTGTGACTCAGCACTGGCAACGCCAGCCCCGGCACGGCCACACGCCCCGGCCGGTTGAACCGCCACCGGCCGCAGAGACGGCCGTCCCCCGCCGGGGCTGGGACCCCCGGCACCCTGTCCCACCCCGCACGGGGCCGTCTTGCCGGCACGCAGGCAGGGCTGTCGGTATTTTTAGCCGCAGGAGCAGCTGGAAACGAAGCCCCTGCGGCCATCACCAGCCCCGAGCAGCCGCCGGCACGACGTGGTGGGCACCATCCCACCCCCCGGCGGCCGGTGGGGACCAAAGCCGCCCATCGTGCTGGCCGCAGCACACGTCGCTGGCTGGGGTGCGGGCAGGGGTCCCCTCCCTCCGGCAGCACCGAGCTGAGTCATGCGCGGCGCAGAGCCGGAGCCACGCGCACTGCGGCGCAGCCGCCGCGGTGCAGCCGGGAAAGCAGCGGTGCTTGCCCACTGCCGGCGTGGGCATGGGGCCAGCAGGCGGCGGGGCTGCTGTGGGGCAGGGGGCTGCCTGCCTGCCCTGGTGAGGAGATGGTGGCCAGCTGACCCCCCGCCATCGCCATCCTTTCCCGAAATAGCCGGGAGCAGCTGCCAGCGCCCTGCACGCATGGTGCAGGGCTGGGCTGGGCGCCGGAGCTGGCCGCCACCGCCGGCCACGGGGCTGGGTCTCACCCAGCTTGGGTGGGGGGATGCACAGGGCTCGGACCCGGCACGGCAGCCCGCGGCTCGCCTGCCTCTCCCGGCATCCTGCCCGCGGGGCGCACACCGTGGGACCGGGTGGGTCCAACACAGCTGCAGCCGTCGCGGCAGGGCGACTGCCCCAGCCCCACACCCGGGAGCACCCCCGGCCCCGGGGCGCTGCCCTCCTCCGCGCCTGCCCCGGGCTGCCCCCGCCGAAACGGCCCCGTGTGGGGACAGGACGAGGGCACGGGGCGGCTGGCGGGGATGTGGGAACGTGCCGGGGCTCACCGCCGGCTCAGGTGAACAGCCCCAGCGGCCGGCAGGAGCCTTCCCGGCAACAGGGAGCCAGCACGCTGCCGGCACCCGCTGCCTGCGCCAGGACGGGCGAGCCCCACAAGCGAGCCCCCCGCCCCTACCGCAGCCCCGCGCCGCCCAGGGTGCGGGAGGCCCCGCGTGGCCAGGGCTGCGGGGACGCGCCCCGCGCTGCAGCCGGGGCCGGTGAGGCGGTGCAGAGCCTGGGAGCGCAGCCCCGGAGCGGGGCTGGCCCGAGGATGCCCTCCCCAGGCGGTGCAGCCCCCGACGCCGTCCCAGTGCCGGCATCGGCACGGCGCAGCCCCGGCACAAACCTCAGCCGCTCCCGAGCGACGGCTCAGCCCGGCACCTTCCTCGTCATCTTGCCGAGCAGGAGGCGGCAGCCCCTCGCGGCAGCTCCCCGTGGGCAGGCGACGCACCCGTGCCCCCACCCCTCGCCACCCGGGATTTCCACCGCGCCTCCCGGCAGGCTGCCGGCATCGGCACCCCGCGCCTCGGTGCAGCCGTGGCTTTCCCTTGGCCAAAGCAAGCCGAGGCCCGTGCCGGCAGCTGCCGCAGGGACGGGTTTCACAGCGGGATGAATCCAGGTGTCACCCCGCCAGCCACTCCTGGCGTGCCGCCGCCAGCCACACCCCGTGCACGCTGCCACGCATGCAAGCCTGGCCATGCACCCTGACCCTGCTCCGGCACGTGGCACCGCCGAGCACCGGCAGGTCCGGGCCCCAGCAGCGGGCGGTGAGGTGGGGAAGCCGGAGTCGCTGGTGCTGCAAGGGGACGCTCGCCGGGGTGCGCGGTGCCACCCAGCTCCTTTCCACCCTCTGAAACGCCGCGCCGGGCTTCAAAGCCCTCAGCCGCAGCGCCGAGCACGCCCCGGCATAATGACAGGGAAGCCAACTCTTGCGGCAGCCCTCCGGCCGGGGCAGGAGCCGGCCCCGCTGCCCGCCCCAGCCCTGACGCCGGGTGATGGACGCACCCAAGGCAGGGAGCCTCCGGCCCGGCCGGTTTGCATGCTGCCTTTGCCGCCGGCTTTGCAATTAAAAAAAAAAAAAAAAAAAAAAAGATAATTTAGCCCCGATTCCCGGCAAGCAGTGGGGAGAGGAGCGGTTCCGGCGCAGGGCTCGGCACACGGCTGCCTCGGTGCTGCAGGCACCGGGTCCCTGGGGAGCAGCGGCTGGCTCGGCAGCACGGATCCTGCCGGCTGCCCTTGATGCCGGCCGTGTCCCCTCCGCGCAGGCAGGTTGCAGGCAGCGGCAGTGTGGGGGTGCGGGGATCCGGGGCGCAGCCCCCGCCATGCACGGGGGGGGCCCCCCTGCCCCGTGCTGCTGGCGCTGGGCGCCGGGGGCTGCGCCAGGCCAGCCATGCTGACGGGGCAGGGGGGACGCTTACCGCTGCATTTTAATTGTCCGGCCGCCGAGCTGCTAATCAAGGCCCAACAGGGAACAAAACGCCGGGGCGTGTGTCTCTGCCCCGTCCCGCCGGCGCTGCCGGGGCGCGGAGAGGTCGTCCAGCCCGGCTCCTCGCGCCGATGGCGGGCACCGGCGTCCCACGCCGCAGCCCTCGCCGGGCCGGGGCTGGCGCGCTCTGGCCAAACAAAGCAGGAGGAGAATGAGGCCGGTGGCCGTGCTGGATGTGTTTGCTCAGCACCGAGGCGGCGGTGCCAGCGCCGGCTGCCAAGGCTGGGCACTGTCTGCGTGCCGCTGCGGCTGCCCGCTGAGGCCGCGGGTCGGTGCCGGCCCCTCGCTGCCTGCACCGGCCCGGCAGCACCGCTGTGCCGGGGCGAGCTGGGCTGCTGCGACTCGCGACTTCTATTCTGGGAGCCGTCCCGGTGGCTTCTCAAGTGACAAATACGCGAGGGGGGTGGCAGACAACCCAGCGGGGGCTGAGCGTGGCGCGGAGCCGCTGCGGTGCTGCCCGCCTGATCTGGCAGCTGGCAGGCAGCTCCAGCAGCAGGCAGGGTCGCCACTCGCCCCCGGCCATTGCAGACGTCCCCCCCAGCACCGCTTCCCCTGACCCAAGGAGGGTCCCCACGCCATGCTGTGCCATGCCGTGCCACGCCACATTGGAGCCCGTGCCTGGCAGATGGGTTTGCCTGGGCACAGGCAGCACCCGGCTCCTCGCCAGGTCCATCCACCGGTGCGTTTCCCGGTTTCCCGGCTCTTTAGCAGACAGCAGTGCCCGTCCCAGCCTGCGGCGAGGGAAACCGGCCACTGGCACGGCGGGCGCTCGCAGCACGTGATGGCGGCACTCGGTGCAGCTGGGGCACCCGGCGCTGGGCCGGTGGGGACACGGGTGAGCGTGGCCACGGCGGCCGGCCTCGCGGGTCCCCCGCCTGCTCCGCGCTCGCTAACCTAAATAACTTGAAATAGCAGCGGCAGGAGCATGTGCAGAGCGCGGTGCTGCCGGCAGCGCCTCCCACCGCGCCTGCTCCCCCCTCGCTGCTCCAGCATCCTTGCCCTGCACAGCATCCCTGAAATATTAATGCCGGCTGCCGGCTGATGATTCAAACGGGGTGTTTGCCGGAGCCGGCGCAGGGAGAGACGCTCGTTGGCACCTCGCGGCCGGGGCAGGGAACGTGCCGCTGCCCACCCGTGCCGGCAGGTCCATGGCAGAGCATCCCGCGGCCAGGCAGCCCCTCGAGGAGAGGCCCCACGTTCTCCGGCCACGCCAGCGCATCCATGCCGCTCGCCGGGGCGCCGCGTCCCGCGCCGCGTCCCCACGCGCGTGATGGGAGGGAGCCACCGTGGCGGCACGCAACCTCCCCCGGGCAGTACTGGGGGGCCGGGGTCAGCACACCCCACACGCGCCCCGCACCGCGGCTTTGGGGACCTGCTCTTCCCCAGGCGGCGAGAAGGTCGTCGGCAGGAGACGGGGCTGGATGTGCCATGGAGACGCTGGGGGACGGTGTCGGGGAGCACGGGGCCGGGCACCGTCCCCCGTCCGACGCACGCCGGAGCGGGCACCGTCGGACGCCCGCGCTGCGGCCCGGGCCCCCGTGCCAAGCCCTCGCCGTCGTGCCGCCGGCGGGACGGGAGCACGTCACGCCTCGGCTGGGCACCGCCTGGGCCGCTCTGGCCAAACCGGCACCGCGGAGCTTCCTCCCGCCCGCCCCGGGAGTGTCGCCCCGCGCCGGCCCGGGCCCGGCAGGACCCGCTTAACCCCGGAGGTCCCCGGGCGGTGGCGGTGTCGGTGCCGATGCCCGGGCCGGTGCCGGGACTACAGCTCCCGGCGTGCCGTACCGTGCCGTGTCGCACCGTGCCGTACCGTACCGTACCGTGCCGTGTCGCACCGTGCCGTACCGGGCCCGCGGGGGACGCGGCCGCCGCTGAGCCAGGCCGGTCCCGGCCGCCCCGGGCCCCCAGCCTCACGTCTCCATCCCCGGCCCGGGTCCCTCCTCGACCACGGCCGCTCCACCCCCGCGCCCCCCCGGCTGTCACGGCCGCTCCATCACCGGGGACACCGGATGGAGCACCCCCCACCTCGCCCCGGCCGCTCCATCACCGAGGCCCCGGCGGCCCCCTCCCGCCCGCTGCCGGGATGCGGCGATGGCGACGGCCCGGCGCGGCGCTGCCCCGCGGCGCGGTGCCGGCCCGCACTCACCGCGCTCGGGCCGCGGCCGCTCCGCCCGCCGCTCCGCTCCCTCCGCACCGGGACCGGGCCGGGACCGCACGGGCCGCCCGCGCATGCGCCGCCGCCGCCGCCTCCCCTCCCCGCGGGCCGGACCGGCCCCTGCCGCGCCCCGCCCCCCGCCGCCATGGCAACGCGGCCGTGGCCACGCCCCCTCCCGTCGCCCGGGCAACGCGGGCAGCGCGGGCAGCGCCCCTGCCTCCTCCACACCGCCCCCTGGCGGCGAGCGGCGGCGGCCTCCGCACGGCCGGGACACCGGGGACCCCCCGGGACACCCCCCCCCAGCCTCTCCCCCGGGACCTTCCGGGGCCCCCTGGAGCCCCAGAGTCTTCTGGGACATTTGTGCCCCCCCCCCGGCAGCCCGGCGACCCCCAGAGCCCCTGTGACACAACCAAGAGACCCCCGCAGCCCCCTGTACCCGGCATCCCCAACCCCCACCTGCCCCCATCCCCACCCTATGGACCCCCATGCCCTCAAAACCCCCCCTGCACCCCACCCCCGCCTTGCAGCCCCCCTGCTCCCACGTGTGTGTTTGAGCAACCGAGCAGCATGTGCATGCGTGTGCGTGTGTGCATGCGTGTGCATGGGTGCATGCATGTGCGTGTGCGCGTGTGTGCACATGGGTGCATGGGTGCATGTGGGTACATGTGGCATGCGTGTGCGCATGCGTGCACATGGGTGCATGGGTGCATGGGTGTGCATGTGGCATGTGTGTGCGTGTGTGCATGCGTGTGCATGGGTGCATGCATGTGCGTGTGTGCGTGTGTGTGCATGGGTGCATGGGGGGTGTGTGTGCATGCATGTGCGTGTGCATGCATGTGCATGGGTGCATGCGTGTGCGTGCGTGCGTACAGGTGCATGCGTGTGCGTGTATGCATGGGTGTGTGTGCATGGGTGTGTGTGTGTGCATGCGTGTGTGTGCATGTGTGTGCACCCACGCCCCCCCCCGCTGCGGAGGCCTGTGACCAGCATGGCGGCCTGCGGCAGCGCTGCCGGAATGTCCTCAGCCGCGCGGCGGCAGGCCCCGCTCCGTGTCCCCACGCGTGTCCCCGTGTCCCCACGCGTGTCCCCACGCGTGTCTCCGTGTCCCCAGGGCAGGGCTGTGGATGCTCCCAGCGGCCTCCTGGGCCCCGCGCGCCCCCAGGGCCGCAGCCGCGGGGACCCGGCCCGCTGGCCACGCACCGGAGCCGGTGCTGCCGCGGCAGCCACGTGCCGGCGGCTCGGCCCGGGACGTCCCGCAGGGGCGGGGGCTGACCCGGCACGTCTGTGCCCACACACGCGTGTACCCGCACGCGTGTACAGCGCCAGACACGCGCGGGGGGGCCGAGCCCCCCGCCCCGGCAGCCCCACCCTGCCGGGGGCACCGTGCCGGGTGGCAGCGCGGTGGGGACGACGGGTGGAGGTGCGGGAGGGGCGTGGGGACGGTCCCGGACCCCGGCGGTCGGGCGCTGCCGAGCCCCCCGCGCGCCCCACCCCGGCCCGGCCCGGCCCCCCGGCCCCCGGCCCCAAGCAGGCGTCGAGCCGGGCGCGGTGAGAACGGTCTTTAATGAGCAAACAGAAACGTGCTGCGGGTTCCTAAAACGGCCGACACGCAACTACCCGGGGGCGGGCGGGACCCCCGCGCGGGGCTGCGCCCGCCCGGCCCCGCACACCTACAGGGACCACCGTGGGGAAGGGTGCACAAGGGACGACTCACATCTGACACGACCCCGGGGACGGCTGGGGAGGGGGCGGCTGGGCCGCGCGCCCCGCCGGCGCCCGCCGCCGGAGCCCGGGAGCGTCGCCGGCCCCGGCGGCCCCGTGGCGCGCGAAACCGGCGGCCGCCGTCGCGCAGGCGCGGGGGCGCAAGGCGCGGGGGTCCCCGCGTGCCCGCGGGCGTGCGGCGAACCTCCCGCGGCGGCGAGGGAGGGACGCGCGCGCCTGCGCACGCGTGCGGGCAGCTGCCGGCACCGCGCTCGTGCGGGCGCGCGCGTGCCGCGCCGCCGCCGGCCGCCGGGGCGCGGGCAAGGGGCGCGGGCGTCCCGCGTGGGGGGCGCAGGGCCGGGGGGCGGCCCAGCGGCGGGAAGGGCGGGAGGGGGGTGGGGGTCCCTGCTTCTCCCCTAACGCTAGTGACACGAACCACTCCGGAGGATTTCCACGTGATGCACAAACAAGTCAAAAATTCACTGATCCAAACCCGACGTGCAAACAGAAAAGGGCCGGGGCCGGCCCGCCCGCCGCCCCCGTGCCCTCCCGCCGGCCGGGCCGCGGCCCCCGGCCCGCCGCTGCCGGCTCACGCCGCCGGCACGGCCCCGCGGGCGGGCCGGGGGCCGGGCAGGGCCCCCCGCTGCGAGGGGAGCCCCGCCGGAGCCGGGGCCCCGGGGGGAGGCGGCGTGGGGCCGGCGCCTGGTCCTCAGTTGGGGGACAGGTCCCCGGCTCTACCAAATGCCGCTCGACCGGCCTCCGGGGGGAGCGAGAATCCGGGCCGAAGCTCGCTTTGGAACGTGGTCATCGATCTGAGAACCTGCCGGACAGACGGACGGACGGGCGTCAGGGCGGCCGGGGCGAGAGCCCGACGGCCCCCCGCCCCCCCTGGCGCGGCCGGTGGCCCCGCCGCCGGCACCACGGGGACAGCGTGTGCTCCGTGTCCCCCCGGCTGCCCCGCTCCCGCCTCAGCTCTGCTGCACGTGGTGGGTGAGCACCGGTGCCTCGTGCCGCACCAGCCACGCTGGGACCGACGCTCGCAACCCCCCAGCCCCCGGCATCCCTCCCTGGGGGGTCAGAGCGGCCACGGCCCCACCGGGAGCACGGGGTGGGGTGCCAGCGTGGAGCATCACCCAAGGCTGCCAGCCTTGGCACGGCCAGCACTGAGCTGCGGTGAGCGCCGGGAGCACGGAGCACCACGGCCAAGGGAGCAGGATGCAGCCAGCCCCGCTCCCGCCCGAGCACGGCACACGACGCACCCCGGTCCAGCGCAGGGCAGCACCGCGACGGCTGCCGGCAGGGACGGCGGGCACCCACCAGAGCCGTGGGGATGCCCCCCATCCGCCGGTCTCGCTGCCGGGGACGAAGGCGCCGCTGTGGCCCGTCACAACGCACGCGCCGGCTCAGTCCTGCCCGCCATGGCCCCCCGGCTGTCCCCTGCCCGGCACGGACCCCCACCGGGCGCAGCCACGCGACGGACGGCGCATGGAGGGATGGCGAGGGCTGGGGCTGGGGTCAGCTCCCTACTCTGCCGTGGGAGCACCGGGGTGGCACAGCCCCCTGCCCGGGAGAAGGGGGGTTGTACCCTGGGGTGATGCGGGGACACCCTGGGGTGGTGAATGCCTGGCTGGTGCCGGAGAGCCGCCGGGTGCGGGGCCAGGGCTGCCGGGACCCTCGCTGCGGCCCCGCTCTTACCGGACAGGCTGAAGCTGGACTCGTGGAGGTCCCTCATGCCCCCGTGTCGCGTGGCGGGCCGGGTGGGCGTATCGGCCAGGGGCGTCCCCGTCTCTTTTTTCCCGGCATGCACAACCACGGCCACGTCCCCCAGGTACGGGGTGCGATCCACACCCCGCAGCTTTAAACTCTGCCGGAAGGGAAAGAAAAAGCAGAGAGTGCATCAGCCTGGGCGGTGCCGCGCCGTGGCGGGCCGGGGGCTGCGGCCGGGGCGCGGGGGGAGCACGGGGGTGCCCCATGGCGCGAGCGGGGTTAGGGGTGCCTTACAGCGGGGTGCGGATCAGCCGGGCGTAGCGGGGAAGGGGGCCGGGGCAGGCTGCGGCACGGGGAGGGGGCTGCGGTGTGGGGAGGGGGCTGCAGCTGGGGAGGGGGCTGCAGCTGGGGAGGGGGCTGCAGCTGGGGAGGGGCACCGAGCGGGCCGCGGGGCTCCCGGTGCAGGAGGTGCCGGCGCGCAGCGGTGCCGGGGCAGGGGCTGGGGAGGTGGGTGACCCCGGCGGCACAGCCCCTCGCCCCCGTCCCGCCGGTGACGCCAAGCCGACCCCCGCGCAGCGAGGCGCTGGCAGGCGCGCAGAGCGGCCCGTGCAGACGCAGCGGCAGGACCCTGCCCCGCGTCCCCCGGCCACACGTGGCTCCGGCCGGGCACCCCGGCACTGGGCACTGGCTTCCAGCTCCCCAGGATGGCGCCGGGGCCCCCCCACCCGTCCCCGCCTTCGCAGCCCCACATCAAGTCCCCCAGCGCATCCCCCACGGCCGGGCAGGCGCCGGTGAAAGGCGCAGGGGCCGGAGTGGTCCCCGGCGCCGGGGTCTGCCGGAGTGCCTGGGCATCACAGGGGACAGCCCCGGGGCCCGCGGGTGCAGAGGGGGTGGCGGAGTGGTGGCCCTGCAGCCCAGGGGCCGCGTGCCCCCGGCCCTTCCTGTCACAGCCACGCGTGTCCCTGCCCCGGTGCACATGGGGCCACCACCGCTGGCCACAGAAGGGCACAGGGGTGACCGTCCCCAAAGCCTCTGCACCGCCGGCACACGGGCAAGGGCCCGGGGAAGGGCCAGAGCTGGGGGGAGATCATCCATCATGCACCCACCCGCAGGGACCCCACTGCCGGCGCTTGCCCCCGGCCGGGCACTGCAGCTGCCGTCCTCACCCGTCGCCGGCATGAGGCACGCCGCGCTCCCAGCACGTGATGCTCTAGAGCGGTACTGACCGCGGCATGGTGTGATGCAGCGTGGCACGGCACTAGGCGGCACAGACCCATCCTCCCAGTACCGTCAGCGCTGACCCGCGCCGCTGGGACCACCGTGGCCACCGCCTCCCTCGCCCCCTCCAGCAGCTGGGAGCCAGGCACGGCGCAGCCCGGCCCCACGCCGTGGCACGGCACCGGCACAGCCCCCGCCACCCCCCTACCTTCTCTCGCTGCACCAGCTTCTTGTAGACGGAGTCCGGGAAGGAGCGGAGCGGGCAGAACTTGCCGGTGCCCTCAGCACACATGAAGACGCCGTTCTCGTAGACCACGCGCCCACGGCTGATGGTGACCAGGGGCACCCCGTGGCACCGCATGTTCTCGTACAGGTTGATGTCCCCACCCTGCACCTGGGTGCTGGCTGAGATGGTCCTGGGCGGGGGGACGGGGCGGTGAGCGGGTGCCCGGCAGCACGGGGAGCCCCCTCTCCGGCTCCCCCCCGCTGGCTGCACCTACTTGGTGGCCTCGGGGTCCCAGACCACGACGTCGGCGTCGGCCCCGGGGATGATCCGGCCCTTGCGGGGGTACAGGTTGTGGAGCTTGGCGGCGTTGGAGCTGGTCACGGCCACGAAGCGGTTCTCATCCATCTTGCCGCCGACCTGCCGCCGGAGCGGGGCCGTGAGGATGTGCCGGGCCGCATCCCGCCCCAGCCCCGCAGCGCTGCGCGGCCGCCTGCGCCCCATCCCTCGCGCTCTGTGCCACGCACCCCGACACCCCCAGGCACCTCGGAGGGGGCTGCTGGGGCCGTGCCCCTTGCTGGGACCCACTGGGTTGCACCGGGGAGCACCTCGGCCACCCCCGTGCCGGAGGGCAAACACCCCACGGGGTGTCCTGTGGGTCCCGGGGAAAGGGCCCTCCTGCCCCAAAGCTGGCGCAGCTCAGCCCAAGCCGGACCCGCTGCCGAGCCCCCCAAGAGCCGGGGTGGGCAGCCCCGTCCCGGGGGTGCCGGGGGCAGGGGAAGGGTGCGGGACCCCGTACCACGCCTCGCTCCCAGATGATGTTCATGCGGTCCTGCACCCCGCTGACGCCGTGGGGGATCTTGGTGAAGTCCTCCTTGCCCATGGCTTTCTGCTTGGTGCTGAAGGGCCGGTGGTCGGAGGCCACGACGTTCAGCGTGTCGCTGCGGGAGGACGGGGCAGCGCGGCTGATGGCATGGCCGGGGCGGCTCGGCCACAGCCAGCCGGCGGCGGGGCAGGCGGCCGGGAGTGGGGTGCCTGGGGAGCTCAGCACCCAAGGAATGGAGCATCCATGCAGTGGGGTGCCCGGGGAGCCCAGCACCCAGAGAGCAGGGTGCCTGGGCAGTGGGGCTCCCACTCTGTGGGGTGCCTGGGGAGTTCAGCACTTGGGGAGTGAGGTGCTTGGGGACTGGGCACCCACACAGTGGGGTGCCTGGGGAGCAGGATGCCCAGGGAACGGGTTGCTCGGGGACCTCAGCACCCAGGGAACGGGGTGCCTCGGGAGTGGGGTGCCCAGGGGTTGGGGCACCCATGCAGGTGCTCAGCAAGTGCTTGGGAAGTGCAGCACCCACAGAGCCCGGTGCTCAAGAAGTGAGGTGCCGGGGACGTGGGGTGCCCGGGGTCTAGCCCAAGGAGGGGGTCCCCAAACAATGGGGTGTCTGGAGAGCATGGCACCAGGGGAGCAGGGTGCCTGGGGAGCAGGGTGCCAGAATGTGTGGCGCTGGGGTGACAGGGCAGCCGGGAGCAGGACGCCCGGGCATGCCGGACACCACGGATGCCCGGAGAGCACCGGCAAGAGTGGCAGCTGGGGAGGGGGTGCCGGGGAGCCCGGCCCATGGGGAGGGGGTGCCCAAGGCGCGGGGTGCCCGGGGTGCCTCACTTGGCGAGCAGGCTCATGAGGTAGGCGGAGGTGTTGGTGTCCAGGCGCAGCGGCGGCACGGTGACGTAAGCGGCGGCGTGGAACCAGTCCTGGTGGTAGTAGTGCAGCCCGGTGAGCGTGGCGTGCGCCGTGGTCGTCTCTGCGTACACCACCTTCCCTGCCGGGGTGGAGGCACACGCGTGGGGCTGGGGGCAGCAGGGCGGGTGTGCAACGGCGGGGCGTGCATGGGCAAGTGTGCAAGGGGCACGCGTGTGCTCTGCCTGCGTCGGTATCTCTGCAGGCAGCGTGTGGCCCCGTCTGGGCATGAGCCCCATGTCCATGTGTCTGCCCGTGTGTACACGTGCGCGCACGTCTGCGTCCCGTGTCTGTGCAAGCGGAGCTGCAGGTGGCCTGTGGCTGTGGGCCCACGTGTGCACACGTGTCCAAGGGCACATCCCCACATGCACGCATGCGTGCTCCCGCGTCCGTGTGTCTGTTCCTGCCTGCATCCCTGTCCACGCAAGAGCCCGCGTGTCTCTGCGTGTCCACAGCCCCGTACCTCCCGTGTCGTGCGTGCCCACACCTCTGCACGTGACGCAGCCCCGCATGCGCCCATGTCCATGCCCCTTCAAGCCCGTGGCCTTCCCGGTGCCCACGTTCACCCTGCGCGTGCGTCCGTGTCCACACACGTTCCCACCGTCCACGCGTGTCATGTCGGTGTGCGCCCGTGCCCCCGTCTGTGCCCCGCGTCTGCGGCCCCGCATGGGCTCCCGCCTGCGTGCGCACACCCCGCCTGCCCCGGCGCCTCTGCCCGCGGCCCTGCGTGTGCCCACGCGTGTAGGGAGAGCCCGCGCTGCAGGGGGCGGAGCTACAAGGCCAAGGGGCGGAGCTACAAGGCCAAGGGGGCGGAGCTACAAGGCCGGGGAGAGCCGGCGCTCCGCCTGCAGAGGGCGTGACCAGAGGACGGAGGCGTGGCCAGGAGGAGAGTGGGCGGGGCCAGCGGGCTCCCACCTCACGGCCACGATCCCGGGGGAGAGATGGGGGTTTTGCCCCAGTGGGGCCAGTCCCTCCCCAACGCTGGGTCCGGGACCCACGCGGGGGGGGCACGTCCTGCCCCACTGCCAGCCCAGGGGTGCCCGCCGAGCCCCTTACCTTGCATCTTGGCGGCGGCGATGACGTCCCCCGCCGACATGCTGGAGACGTTCACCAGGTAGACGGGGCAGTGGGTCTGCAGAGAGGGGGTCAGTGCCACCACCCCCATGGAACCGGGGCGCCCACCCCCAGATGCAGCGAGGGGGGATGGCCACCGCGCTCTGGCACGGCCGCGTGCCCCGCACCCAGCTCGCTCGGGGAGGGGGGACCCCCGTCGCGGACCCTCGGCGGCGGGGCTCAGTCCTGGCCGCCCAGCTCGGGACCACTCACCCTGTTGGCAATGGTGATGACGCGGTGCGTGGCCTCGGCTTCCAGCTGCGGAGAGAGCTGGCGGTGAGAGGCGTGGCACGGCATGGCAAAACGCCCCGGCCAGGGCACGGAGCGTGGTCGGGGCCGGCGGCACCGATGGGTGGGTGGTGAGAGGATGGGTGTGCAAACGGGTGTGCGGATGGCACAGGCGGGTGCACGGGCTGTGCCAGCTATGAGGATGCCCCGGAGCGTCCCAGCCATGTGCGGTGACTTGGGGATGCCAACAGCCACCTACCTCTTCGGGCCGGCTGATCTCAATGCCCTCCGGCCCCGTGATGCCCAGCTCCAGAGCCTCCTTCGCTCCCTGGGGAACCGGGGGGGGACACGTCAGGGCGGGGGCGACGCGGGGGGCTGTGCCGCGCCCATCGCTGCTGGGCACCCCTCGTCCCCAGCGCTCACCTCGGCCACCAGCTCGCCGTTCTCGGCGTGGACCCGGGCGATGGCCCCGAAGTCGCGGCAGGCCCGGAAGACCTGGTAGAGCTCGCTGTCCCGCAGCATGTACAGGTCCTTGTAGGTCATGAACATCTGGAAGGAGTTCACCCCCTTCTCCCGCACCAGCATCTCCATCTCCGCCTTCACCTGCGCCAGGATGGGGGGTCAGCACGGTGAGGGGGACACGGCGGCTCTGGGGTGCAGGGGGGACCCACTCGCCTCCCGCCGTGGGGCAGGGACCGGCGCTTCCCCCCAGGGTGATCTGGGGAGCGAGAGATGCTGGGGGGGAGCGGGGGGGATTTTTCTCGCCGTGTCGCACCGTGGCCTGGCCCTGGCCCGGCCGGATCCCCAGCGTGCCGGTGCTGGGGTGCGCCCCGGCGTGCACCCGCTCCATCCCCACCCGTCCCCTGCTCTGCCCGGGGGGAGTCCGTCCGGCCCATGGGGTACGCAGGGGCCGGGGTCTCCCCGCGGCGTGGCCGGCAGCAGCCCAGCTCAAGCCGGGCCTGATCCTGCCCCGGCGGCTTCGGCGGGGCTGAGCGTGCCATGGGACGGGGTCTAGGCGCCAGGCAGGGCCAGCCCCCATGGGGGTCACGCCTCAGCATGGGGTCTCCCCCAAAGCTGGGACCGCCGTGCCCGGTCGCCCCGGTCCCCTCCACGGAGCGGCAGCAGCTTCCCCGCCCCGGCAAGGGGCTCAGCCCCACGGGGACCCCCTGCCCCGCTGAGCCCGGATCAGGGCAGCTCAAAAGGCAGCCTGGGGGCTCAGCCCAGCCCACCCCAAGCAGCAGCTAATGGGATCGGCGGGGCCGGGAATTAGCCGCGGCCGCGGCAGCTGCTCCCGGGCACCGGCTGTGCCGGGGGCCGGTGCCGCGCCGTGCCGGCAGAACCGGGCTCACCTTGGGCGCCCACCAAGTGATGCCCATGTGCAGGGCGTAGTCGCAGCAGACCTTGGGGTCGGCCAGGCTGCGGCACTTCTCGTAGGCGTCCAGCAGCGAGGTCTCCTTGTCGGGCAGGACGTGGCCGATGATCATCGTCGTCCCCCCCACCAGGGCTGCCTGCGGGTTACGGGGACAGCGGCGGTGGGGGGCAGGACTCGCCCCGCCGGGGAACGGCCCCTGGGGCCCACGGTGCTGCCCACGCCGTGGGGTGGCGCGAATCCCGCCCGGCTACGAGCCGGGCCGGGCCCTGGGTGGCCGGGCTGGGACAGCCACGTCCCGGGCACGGCGTTGCCCGCGGGCAGGTGGGGAGCGCGGGCTGGGCCCCACCGCAGGCAGGGAACCCCCCCAGCACCCTGGGGTGCAGCCGCCCCCCACGGCGCCCTGGCCCTGCCCGCGGCTGCCGGGTTGCAGCAGCACATCTGGGGGCACGACACATCTGGAGGGCCCCATCCTGCCGCCCGCCGGGGCACGGACGGCCCCCGCCAGCACCAACCGCGGGACTTGGGGCGCCAGGGGAACGCCCGGCCCTGGCTGCCCACGGGCCAGGGCAGGCAGTCCCCGCAGCCCCCCCCGCCGCCCCCCGCACGGGGCCCGATCCGGGGTGGGGCCGCCCAGCCCCGGGGGCCGCAGGTAGAGCCCCGCCGCCGCGGCACGCGTGGGCAGCAGGACGGGCGCCATTGCGCCCAGCGGCGTCCCCGGCTCACCCGGCACGGCTAATCCCCAAAGCTCCTTTACCGATTGGCCCTCGTGGGCTGGCCCGGGCCGGTGGCGCAGGCGCGGTGCTGCGAGGCAGCCTGCCGGGACAGCGACGGGCAGCAGCCATGGCACGGCGTGCCTGCGCTGGCTGCACCGGCCCTCCGGCACATCGCCGTGCCCCTCTGGGCCCCTGCTGTGCCGTGGCACGGGGCCTGGCCCAGCCCCCCAACCCCGCTGCTGCGGCAGCCGTGGCAGAGCCAAGCCCCCTGCCCAGGGATGCTGGGCACCCCAGGGCCAGGCACGGCCAGCACCGGCCCGGCACAATGGCTGCTCTGTGCGGGGTGCTGGAGACAGGCAGCCCCGGCGCCGCCCGGGACAAGCCTGCCCCGGCCCCTTCTCACCCCCAGGCAGCGGCACCCGGCGCACGGCACCGCCGGCCCACGGCCATGCCCTGCGGCCCCGAGCCGGGCTGGCACCGCAGGGCGTCCCCGTGGCAGCCTCGTGGCTGTAGGCGCCTCTGGCCGAGCCAGGCCCCGGCTTGCCTCGCCCCGGCCTGGGGCAGCGGGACGAGCGTCCCCCGGGCAGGGTCCGCGGGGCACCGCAGGAAGGGGCATCTTTCCCCCGCTGCCCCGTGCCAGCGGCGTCGGCTCGCAGCGGGGAGCCACGGGGTGAGGGGTCCCGTGCTGGCACAGGGTGCCACGGCCCCAGGGAGGAGGATGCTCAGAGTGAGGGGACCACGGATGGGGACATGGGGACAGGCGGTGCCGTGCCAGGCTGCCGGGGAGCCGCCGCAGCCGGCTGCCTGCGGTGCCAGGCCAGAGACCCTGCCCACATCGTGCAGCTCCCGCCGGCGGGGCTCGGCCGCCGAACGCTCTCACCTGCCCGGCATCCCCCCTGGCTGCGGATGCTCCACGCCGAGCCCTGCAGCAGCCGCCGGCACCCCGGGCTGCCCACCCCGGCTCCCCGAGCTGGGAGCAAACCCACCCGCCGGGGGCTCGGGGTGCGGGCAGGGCGTGCAGGCAGCATGCCCGGGGGCCGCAGGGGGGACCGCGGCCGGGCGGTACCTTGGTGCCGTGGTAGAAGTCATCCACGCAGGTGGCGTTCATGAAGGTCTGGTGGAAGTGGGTGCTGGTGTCGATGCCGCCGGGGATGACGAGCTTGCCGGTGGCGTCGATGACCTTGGCCCCGCCGGGGATCATGAGCTCGCGGCCCACTTGCTGGATGATGCCGTTCTCGATGTAGACGTCCGCCTCCACCGTGCAGTCGTCGTTCACCACCTTCCCTCCCTTGATGAGGATCCGCATGGTGGCCGCGTTGGCGAGCATGGCGCTGCGGGGGCAGGCGTCAGCCCCGGGGCGGCCGCAGGGTGCTGCCGGCCCGCGCAGCCCCCCGGGGCCGGTGGGGGCTCACGCCCATAGCCCACCCTGGGGGGTCCCGGGCTGGCACGGCGCTGCTGCCGCAGGGGCGAGTCCCCCTCCTCAGCACGGGGACGCGTTGCAGGCAGGCAGGCAGGGCTCCGGGCAGCCCTGCGGCTGCGCATCCACCATGCCCATCCCCGCTCCAGGCCGTGTCAACACTGGATTATCCCGGGAAATCCGCGGGGAGGGGGGCCCTGGGCTGCCGCCCTGCTGAGCCCCCCGGCTCTGGTGACCTGAGCCTGTACCCTGGCCAGCGCTGCCCACCCTGCGGTCCCCGCACCCGGAGCCGGCCACGGAGTGGGGCTGCTGGACCCCCATCCCTGCCAGCCCCACGTGCTGCCCCCCCTCGCTCCCCCCGGCAGCCGGTTCCGCGCGTGCCAAGGGGTCACTGCCGGGGCTTCTCCCTGGGGCACGACACCCGTGCTTGGGGCAGGCTGCCCACCCTGTGCCGGCGGCACCGTAGGGTGGCCGGGGCCGGCATGGAGAGTGCCAGGGCTGGCACCGCTCTCCGGGGCCTCTGCCCCACAGCCCCGCATGGTGCCAGCTCTGGCGGAGTCCCCCCGCGCTGCCCCAGTGCCGCCTTTGCCCCCCCGGCAGCGAGGGGCATCCCTGGACACGATCTATAATTCATTTGGTGGATGAAGGTCAAACGTGATCGACCCGTCTGAGCACGGCCGGCACGGGACGGCTGCGCGGCGCCCCGGGAGCGAGGGGGGCTGGGACCCCACCCGAATGCCTGCCCCAGGACCCCCGCTGCCGTGACCCCCCGGGGATGCCAGCGGTGCTGCCTGCAGGGCCGTGCCCAGTGGGGCCAGGCAGCGCTGCCTGCCCTCCTCCAGGCAGGGCGCGCACGTGGGCAACACGGCACTGCCGGCGCCGCCGGCACGACCACAGGGCAGAGCCCACGGCAGCGGCTGGCCT
>NC_138576.1:304450-327832 GCF_964289735.1 Phaethon aethereus
AGCCCGACACGCTGCCCGTGGCCTTGGCCACCACGGAGCCGCCCACGCCGCCGCCACCGCGCTCCCCCACCCCGCTGTGCCGGGCTCCATTCCTGCCCCCTCCTCGGGGACGCGGCCAGCCACCCCCTGCACCCTCCGCCCCCCGCCTCCTGCGCTGCCAGCCGCCGCTCCGGCCGCCATGCCGGTCCCCGTGCCCAGCCCAGGCTGCCCACCACAGACTGCCTGGCACGCCAGTCCCTCCCAGTTCACACCTGGTCCCTCCCAGTTCACACCCAGTCCCCGCCCCAGCTCACACTGAGCACCCCAGGGCTCTGCCCCTCTGTCCCCTGGCCTGCGCTGCAGTGCCAGCGTGGCACAGCCTGCCCTGGAAACACCCAGGCTCTTGCCCGCGCCCCGGCGAGCCGCTGCGGTGCGGTGGCACAGCCGGCATCAGCCGGCGGCAGCTGCTCGCCGAGGCGGAAGGCAGGAGGCTTCTGTGAGACAACAGGTTCCCCGGGCAGGGCAGAACCGCAGTGTCAGCACCGGGGGGCCACCAGCGGCCTCATAGATCCCCCCCCCCGGCCCAGCCACCGCAGCCGGCACCCCCGTGCCGCAGGCCCCGGTTTGGCCATCCTTGGGCGCTGCCGGCAGTCTGGCCGAGCCCCGGGAGGCGGCGGGCCGCAGCGGCGCTTCCCGGCATACAAAGCAGCAGCGCAGCCATCTCGGGGGGCTCACGGCCCCCCCAGGGCTCACCGGCTGCTCCACCAGCCCCGAGCCGCGGGGACTGTCGGGGCGGGGGCGTGGGGACAGCTGTGACCCCCGGCAGGACAAAGGGACCCTGGCCCCGGCAGGGGCTGCCGGGGGGCACCTGTTGGGGCCAGGGCGGCTGCTGGGCCCGGCCTTTGTGCCGGGACGGTGGGGGCTGCGGCACGGCCGCACACAGAGCCGCATTGTGCGGTGAGGCGAGGCCAGGGGCTGCTCCCGCCCTGCCCGGCACCCACCCTGCCGGGCCTGGGCCCTGGCCGGGACCCTCCTTTGTCAGGGGCCGGGCTCGGTGGCCGCTCCCTCCTGGGCAGGATCAGCCCTGCCGGCGACACCAAATCATGACCACGGCCCGCTGGCAGCATCTGGGTGGGCATTACCCCCCGCCAGGGAGATGCTACGACTGCCGCGTCTCCCCAGCCTTGCCCGTTCCCCGGCTGCGTGTCGTACACGGCCAGGCCAGGAGCCGGTGTCCTGCCCCGGTGCTGCGTGGGGAGCCCGGGCTGCACGGCCTGCCGACCGCCACGACCGGCGGGACCGTGATCCACGGACGAAGGGCCCGGGCCGCCGGTGCTGCCGGTGCTGGGATGCTGCAGGCGTGCAAGCGGCCAGCCCTGGTCCCACGGGCACCTTGGCATGGCACGCGCCACGGCACGCGCCACGGCACGCTGCACACCACGGCACGGCCACGCCCGGGCGAGCGCAGGGCGCACTGCCACAGCAGAGGGGTGCCGGCCACCCGTGGGGTTCCCCGGTCACGGGGCCCCGGTCACCGAACCTCCGGCCTCACAGCAGAACCAGGGGTCCTGCCAGGCCCGGGGGCCGGGCCCGGGCCGGGGGGGGCCGGGCAGAGACTGGAGCTGGGGGGGTGCCCGGGCTGCCCACCCCCCGTGCGGGGGACCCGGGCAGGGCGCAGCGCCGGTGTGGGGCCCGGCCCCAGGCAAGGCCGGGGGCCGGGGAGGTCCTCGGTGCCCGGTGGCCGGGGGCGGGGGTCCCGGAGCCCGGTTGCGGGGGTCCCGGTGCCCGGTTGCCGGGGGCGGGGGTCCCGGCCCCGCAGACAAAGCCCGGTGCCGCCCAGCACAAAGGATGCTCCGAGCCGGGGCGGGGCCGCCCGGGAGCCCCGCGGAACAATGGGCCGGGCCCGGCGGGACCCCCGCCCGCCCCCCCCGCCCCCGCGTCCCGCCGCCGCCCCGGTCCCGTCCCCGCCCCCCGCCCCTGCCGCTCCGCGCCCGCTCGCGACACGGCGCCGACGAGGGAGCCTGGCCCACTCGGGCGGGGGCGGCCCCGTCGCCGCACCCCGCCGAGGCGAGCATCTCGCTCTGTCGCGACACCGTCGCCCTGTCGCGACAGGTGACTCCACCGTACGTGTGTGTGTGGGGGGGCCACGCGCAAGCTGTCTTGCCTCGCGATACCCCGCAAGGTGCCCCATGCGGGGATGGCGGGGCACTCCCTCTCCTCGCCTGTCGCGACACTCCCGCCTGTCGTGATACACGCACCTGTCGCGATTGTTCCACCCGTCGCGATATGGCCGCGATAAGTCAGGTCCCGCCGGCGCGGGAACATGCATGAACATTCCACCCCATCCCATCCCATCCCAGGCCACCCCGGCCCCGCCCGGCCCCGCCTGGCCCCGCCGGTACCTCCCGCTCCCGCTCCGGCTGCGCCCGCCGCGCTCCCCGTCCGCGATCGCCTCTCACCCAAACCTGCGGGGGGGGCGGGGCCTGCCCGCCGTCTCGGCCAATCGCCGCCCGTTTTCCCCGCTGGGGGCGGAGTCGGGAGCCCCCAGCACGGTGGGCTGCGCGAGGCCTGACTGACAGGCGTAGCGGGCGGGGCCGGCGCCCAGGACCCCGCCCAGCGGCGGCCACCTGCCCGCGCGGTTGCCGTGGTGACGGGAGCCGGCACAAAGGCGCGCGGGGGCGGCCCCGAGTCACCCCGGACCCCCACGGCCCCCCGGGCACCCTCCCATGGCCCCCCACGGCCCCCCATCGCCCCCCCGGGCACCCTCCCATGGCCCCCCACGGCCCCCCGGGCACCCTCCCATGGCCCTGCCGGGCACCTCCCCATGGGGCCCCCGGCCCCTCATGGCGCTCGATGGCACCTCCCCACGGCCCCCCATGGAGCCCATGGCCCCACTGCAGCCGCCCCAAGCACCTCCCCATGGTCCCCCCCAGCTCCCTTGCTCCCATGGCACTCACCTCCCCATGACCCCCCCGCCCCTCCCGGCACCCCCCCATAGTCCCTCCTGACAACCCATTTCCCCTCCATGGCCCCCTCCACGGCCCCCCCCATGGCACCCCCTATGGCACCCCCTGAGACCCCCCACAGCATCACAGCACATGGTCACCCATGACATCCCCACAGGCCCTTCCCAGCAGCACCCAGTAACACCCAGTAGTGCTCAGTAATGCCCAGTACAGCCCAGTAACAGCCAGTAGTGCCCAGTAACGCCCAGTATTGCCCAGTGCAGCCCAGCAGCGCCCAGTAACAGTAGTGCCCAGTAACACCCAGCAGCACCCAGTGCCATCCATTAGTGCCCAGTAATGCCCAGCAGTGCCCAATACTGCCCAGTAACACCCAGTAGTGCCCGGCAGAGCCCGGCACAGCCCAGTATCTCCCAGGCAGCCCCAGCACAGCCCGTCACAGTGGCCCCAGGCTCCCGGCGTGGGGACGGGGCGCGGGAGGACGTGGCGGTGCTGTGCCCCCTGTCCCCTGTGTGCAGCCTGGGGGGGCTGGTGGCGGGGGGCACCTTGCGCAGGGGGTGGGGACGTCGGCTGGGTCGGGGGGCTGGAGGGACCGTCCTCGGGGACTGCGCGGCGCCGCCGGGCCCCTTCCGTCCCCAGCCCCACGAGTGCCTTGGCCGCTCCTCGTGGGGCCAGCACCACGGCCCCCGGCCCTTGGCCGAGCTCGCTCCCGCTTTTCGGCATCTTCCTTTGGCTGGGGGACGCCGGGGGCTGCAGTTGGGGTTGGGTCTGCCAGGACCTGGTCCTGCTGGTGGCAGCTCTGCCCTTGGACGCAGTGACGGCACCTCGCGAACGTGGTCATCACGGGGGCACAGACTTGGGTGGGAAGGGGCTGTCAGAGGCCTCTAGTCCCACCCCTGCAGTGAGCAGGGACATCTTCACCCAGAGCAGGTTGCTCAGAGCCCCGTCCAGCCTGACCTGGGCTGTTTCCAGGGATGGGGCATCCACCACCTCTCTGGGCAACCTGGGCCAGGGCTTCACCACCCTCCTTGCCAAAAATTTCTTCCTTACATCCAGTCTGAATCTCCCTTCTTTAGGCTTAAAACCGTCACCCCTTGTCCTGTGGCTCCAGGCCCTGCTGAACAGTCTGTCCCCATCTTTCTCCTCAGCCCCTCCAAGCCCTGGCAGCTGCACTAAGGTCTCCCCGGAGCCTTCTCTGCTCCAGGCTGAGCCCCCCCAGCTCTCCCAGCCTGTCCTCCCAGCAGAGCTGTTCCAGCCCTCGGAGCATCGCTGGGGCCTCCTCTGGCCCCGCTCCAGCAGGTCCGTGTCTCTCCTGTGCCGAGGGCTCCAGAGCTGGACGCAGCACTGCAGGGGGGTCTCCCCAGAGCGGGGCAGAGGGGCAGAATCCCCTCCCTCGCCCTGCTGGCCACGCGGCTTTGGGGGCAGCCCAGGACACAGGTGGCTTCTGGGCTGCGAGCGCACATTGCCGGCTCCTGTCCAGCTTTGCACCCACAGGGACCCCTCCCAAATCCTTGTCAGCAGGGCTGCTCTCCATCCCTTCACCCCCAGTCTGTGCTGATACCGGGGCTGCCCCGACCCAGGGGCAGGACCCTGCCCTTGGCCTTGTGGAACCTCATGAGGTCACACGGGCCCGTTCCTCGAGGGTGTGCAGGTCCCGGGGGGCTCCAGCCCGCCCCGGCGTATCGCCTGCAAGCGCGTTACCTGCAAACCCCCGCGAGCGCTGCCCGGCCGCCCCGACAGCCCAGGGACCCCGGCACGGTGCCCGGTGCACCGGGCCCCTGCCAGCCCCCGGCAGAGCGCGGCTCCCCGAGCCGCCCGCCCGCCCCACATCCACCCACCAGACCCCGCGCCCCGCGCCGGCCGTTCGGGGCCGCATTTGCCGCTCTCCACCCCACGGGCGCGTGCTCCTGTCCCCGTCACCTTCGGGGGGGGGGGGGTCACGAGGAGCTCGGCAGGCCCTGGGCACCCTTGGGTGCCGCCCTTGGGGGGCCGGTGTGTCTCAGGAGACCCCCAGCCTGCTCGTCCTCCGTTTTGGACGGTTTTTGGGCATTTCCTCCAGCCCCAGCCCACTCCCTGGGCAGACAGCGGGGGGGTGGGCGTTCTCCCTGGCCCCGGGGGCCCCCACCAGCCCCTCTCCTCAGGGGCTCCGTCCCCGAGGGGTCCCCTGGTCCCCCCACCCCGCGGGCTGTGGCACAGGGGTCCCCAGGCGTCTCGCCCCCCAGCCGGCACGGCCCGGCTGGAGGCAGCGGCTGCGCAGGGCGGGTCCCGTGTTGCTGGGGGCTCTGCCCCCCCACCCCCCCGGGCGCCCGCCGGACCCCCGCCGCAAGGACACAGAGCACAGGAGCGCAGGGAAGGTTTTTTTTCTTTTTTTCCTCTTTTTTTCTTTTTTTTTTTTTTGCACAAAAACAGTACATTTATTCAAGTGTTCTCCAGCACAAGTACATTAGAAAGGAGCTCGTCTGTATTATACTCTTCTGGGCACCAAAGGAAAAAAAAAAAAAGAAAAAAAAAAAAAGGAGGATGGGATGGAAGCGGAACGGACAGACTTTCTACATCTGCTGCACGCATTGACCTTTAATTAGTTCAGAACAGCTATGTCACGAGCAATACTTACACAGATACAACAGAGTGCCGGGCAAGCCCCGCGGGCCAGAACCATACGGTGAAATGCACAGTATTCAGCGGCAATAAATAGAGAAGCGACCCTAAAAAAACAAACCAACAAAAAACAAAAGGAACGAACCGAGAAGGAGAAAAGTAGAAAATAAAACGGGGGGTGGGGGGGTGGGGGGAGAGCAGCTGGGGACGCTGGGCCGGGGCGGCCGCGGCGGCGCCGCCGGCGCTGCCGGGAATGTGGCGGTCGGGCGCGGGCTGAGCCAAATCATAGGAGAGGAGGGTACCGATCTCTACGTGTTTATTCCTCGGTATGAGTACATGATTCCCCACAAATAGTTAAGCGTCAGCTACTTCAATGTCTAGGCTAAAACACATGAAATCTCTCGTTTAGTTTTCAAGTACAAAGTTAAAATGCCTTTTTGTTTTTTCTTTTTTTTTTTAATAATAATATATAAGAGTAAAATAATAGTGCTCTTTGAAACTCCACTACAAGAAAACAAAACAAACAGTCATTGTCCAGACAGCAGACTTAATTTAACAATATATATTTTTAATAAAATGTTTTAGCACCGTGTTTGTCACCTACTCCCTCGGCGGATCTTAAGGAATTTAGGCTTATTTTTTTTTTTTAACCATTTCATCTAGGGCTGTGCAACAAAATTTGTCTGTTTGTTTTAAAAAAAGATGTGAGTCGGGTACGTTAAAAACTGAACTCTTTCCCCAGGCGTCCCCACGGTCCCCACCACCGCCGGCGGCTGTGGTGCCCCCGGCACCACCGAGCCAAGCCCGGCGCCACCCCGGCGCCTTTCCAGTTGTGCCGCTACGGGATCCCGCTTCCCGCCGGCTCGGGCACCGGCTCCGGCCCCGGCCCGGGCGTCCCAGCTGCGGGCGCCCGGGGTGGGCGCAGGAGCCGCGTGGGACGCGCCAACGCTGCACCGGGCCGGCACCCCGCGCCGCGGAGCCGGCTGGGACCCGGCCCGTCAAAGGTGCTGCAGGGCCGTGCCGGGCCGGCGCGGCGCGGCCCGTCGGGCCCCCCAAAGCCTGCTGCAGGGCCGCGCGAGGCTCGCCAGCGGCGCTGCACGGCTGCGCGGGACCTGCAAACGGTGCCGCAGGGCCGCGCGGGAGCCGCGCCCGGCGCTGCAGAGCCGCGCAAGACTCGCCCGTGATGTCGCGGGGCTGTGCAGGACCTGCAGGAAGTGCTGCAGGGCCCACGCGGCACTCGCACCCGGGGCTGCAGAGCCGTGCAGGGCCCGCGGACGGTGCCGCAGGGCCGCGCAAGGCTCACGGCCGGCGCTGCCGCCGCAGGCGGGACCCGCGCACGGCGCGGCAGCCCCGTGCCAGACTCGCCCCGGCGCTGCAGGGCAGCGCGGGCTCCGGCCCCGGGACCAAGCTAGAGCCCACAGCCACGGCTCGGCGCCCGGGGCCGGGGGGCCGCGTCCCGCCTCGCCTCCTTTACCACCTGGCAAAGCTGGGCCCCGCGGCGTCGCCCACCGCAGCCGCCCTGCGCCGGCTCAGCTCCCCGCGCCACCCGCACCGACAGAGGGGCCTCCGAACCCCCGGTAGCACCAGGCGCGGTGGGGAGGTGGGGGGCCCCGGGGCCGCCCCCCGCCTGCCCCCGCCGCCATCGGTCCCAGCACCTCTCAGCACCCCGGGGCGGCCGGCGCGGCTCGCTGCCAATTAGCCAGCACCCCGCAGCGAGCGGCCGGCGGCCCCCGTCCCCACACGGACCCCCGGCACCTTTCACAGTTAGAGAAGAGACGGCGACGGGCCGGAGACCCTCCGAGAGCCTCCCCTGCGCCGTAGCACCAGTCCCTGGCCCCGCCGGAGCCCCTCCGCTCCGGCCCTGGGCACGGGATCCGGCCGTCCCACCGGGGACGTGGGGCAATGCCCCCGCACCAAGCCGGACCCACCGACCTCCCACGGCACCCACAGCTGCCAGACAAGTAGCACCATCCACAGCAATGCCAGCACCTGCCTGCGTCCTGCCCGCACCCTGCCTGCAACGCACCACGGCTCCCCTCTGCACCGCCAACGCCGCCGCAGCTCCCGGCCCGCTGCGGCCAGGGCTGCCTGCCCTCAACACCGACACCGACACCGCCGCTTCCCCGCGCCCGCCGAGCACCTCGCGGGCACCCATCACCCCAGAAAGGGGGTACGGGGCCACCCCCGGCACGGGGCACCGACGAGACGCAGCCACTCCAAAAACGCACTCGGAGAGAGGAGCGACGCCCCGAGCCGCCCGCTGCGCCAGGCGACGGCGCGGGCGGCACCGGGGGCCCATCGCGGCTCACCGGGACGTCGCCCTCCTGCTGCCCAGCCTGGCCCCGCAGATGTAGCACCAGGGTCTGGGGACCCGCAGCCGTCCCCGTCCCGTGCCGGAAGCGCCCCAGCCGCGCTCCGGCACCGCTCTGTCCCGCACTCGCTCCCGGCCTGCCTCCCGGCCTGCCCGCGTCCCTGCCGGCGCGGCACCGCCACAGCTTTCGGCAAGAGCCCGATTCACAGCACCCGTGCCCCGCGCCGCCCCGGCAGGCAGCGCCTGCAGGCAGGAGCACCCCGCCGCCGGGTCGGGGGGGGACAACCAGCACCGGCCCGGCCGGGGACGCCACGTACGCAGAAGAGCACCAGTACGTTTGTGCGCGTCGCGGGCAGGGCGGGCAGCGCGGGCAGGGCCGGGCAGGGCAGGGCGGCCATCCGCCGCCGCCGCCGAGGGAGGCGCTTCCTTTTAGGACAGAAAAAGGTTATTGCATGACTCGGGATGGAGACGCTTCCCGCCCGGCCGCCGCCCCGGCCCCCTCCCGCGCCGCTCGCTCAGAAAGGCCCGGCACGTAAGGCAACATGGAAGCTGATGTCTCGACTCACCCCGCTGTTTAAAAGCACCATTATGAAGTCAGGTTGTACAGTAGTAACAGTACCTTTTATATATATATATATCTATATCTCATATCTATCATATATATATAAACTGTAAACAAGAGGTAACAGCGGCTCTAGGGTTTGCTTTCTTCAAGGTTTCCTGTGTGGTAGGCACCCAAAATACTGTAGAAAAGGTGTGTGTTGTGGTGTGTGTGTTCTCGGCTTCCCTGCCACTTGGGTTGGCTCCATATCACCAGTGAACGGTGCTGGTGGAAGAGTGAGGCTCAGTCGCTGGGCGTTGCGGAGCCGGCCGAGCGCCTCCCTGCCGCTTCGCGCTCCCCCCAAGCTCGCCGGGCCGGCGGCCGGGCCGCGAGCTCGGCGCAGACGGAGCGGGTCTCCTTCGCCTCCGCCTCTCCCGGCTGGGGTTTCCCGCTGCCGTTTCCCCTCCTCCGAGAGCAGAGCCGGCGACGGCATCTCGTCTCACCCGCTGCTCCGAGAAGCGGAAACCAAACCAACAGAAAAACCCAGCCAGAAAAGAGCGGAAAATTAAAAGGTTACCCCAAAATAAAATCGTTTTGGTTTTTTGTTTGTTTTTTTTTGTTTGTTTGTTTGTTTTTCGTTTCGTTTTTGTTTTTTTGTCGTTTTCGTTGGTTTTTTTGTGTGTTTTTTTTTCTTTTTTTTGCTTTTTTTTTTTTAAATAGGCTAAAAGCTGAACATTGGAAATTCAGGAGAGGACACCGAACCCTTTCGCTCGGGGAGACGTGTGCCAGGTTCCCGTCGGGCTGCGAAATCCCGTCTTTCTTCTGGGTGCTGACTCTTCTCACACTCCGCGTTTTCTCTTCTCTTGGTGTGGATGGTTTTGTTTCTGACTCGCTCCGTGTCACCAGTTCCCGTCTGTCTCTCTTAAACACAGGCAAAGTATTCCTTCAGGGGAGCGAAGAGGTGGCGGATCACCGGCACGCTCCAGGATCTGCCGAGCAGTCTCTGCCGGGCCAGGCGGCTCATGTTGGACACGTCCGTGTAATGCACCGGGAAGCCGAAGACCCTGCGGGCACAGGGAAGGGGGACGATGGGGAGCGGGGTCAGGGGGTGCCGGCCCCGATGGACACGGCGCTGCCGGCCCCTGCCCCGCAGCGAGCCCTCGGCCGGCCACAGTACCTCTCCATCTCCGTGCACCACAGGATGTCCTCCTTCTCGTTCATGAAGACGGGGAAATGCTGGTCCTTGCCCTGCTTGATGGAGTTGGAGCGAGTGGTGATAGTTCGCACTTTGCTGAACTGCAAGAGGCACAGGCTGGTCATGCCGGGGGGGCGGGAGAGCCCCCGGCGCGCCGGCCGCGGGCAGGCGGTGCCGCCCCGCGCCAAAGCTGAGACTCCCATCCTGGGGTGCCGGTGCCGTCGCCGTGTCCCTCCTCCACCCTCACAGGACCCCGCCCCGGCAGCCCAAGGGCTGTGGGACCGCCGGGGATGGTGGCAGGACCCCACCGCCCCCTCGGCTGTGCTGTCCCCGCTCCCGCCGGCCGCATCCCGCGTGCCGGGGCTGACCTTTGCTATCCTGCCGTGCTCCAGGCACTCCTGCAGCTCCAGCTTATCGTTGACTGTGGATGCGAGTGGCCTGAGGGAGAGAGACAGGGTGGGCACAGGGTGGCAGCACCACGTCCCCACGCCAGCACCGGTGTGGGCGCAGGGCAGCCCTCCAGCCGGCGTTTGTGGGGTGCGCTGGGCAGCCAAGGCTGTTTTGGGGGGCTGCGGCAGGTGATGGCGAGAAGCAGCCGATCCCCGCGGGAGCCTGCCCGTGGCCACCAGCCATGTGCCACCATGGCCCCCATCCGGGAGGAATGCAGAGGGCAGCCCCGTGCCACCCCACCGGCACGACGCAGCAAGGACAGGACCAGCCTCCTCTATGGGCGCTTTTGGGGTGTCCTGTCACGCAGCGCCACTTTCTGAGCCCCCCCTGCTCCCACCCAGCACCAGCCAGGGCAGGGGAGCCCCAGAGCCACATCTGGGCCCGGGGAGGACCCAGAGGTCTGGCCCTTTCTGCAGCCCCCTCCCTCTCTCCTGGTGCCGGACCAGGGGCTGCCAGACCCCCCAGCCCCGCGACAGGCAGGCAGCTGCCCCAGGCAGGCGAGCGGCAGGGCTCCGGCACGCTCTCACCAACCTGTTCATCCCGGGAAGGTTCCCCCAGAAGTACCGTGCCCTGTGTGCTGCAGACACTTCTTTGGCATCAATCATGACGGGGTTGGACTGCGAGATGGGAGAGAGGCGAGAAGTCAGCGGGGCTTGGCACCCCGCGGCAGGGGCAGGACCCTCGGGGTCCCCTGGGGCGGAGAGCGGCGACCCACCGGCACTCACCTCCAGGAAGCGTGAGATGTCCCTCTTGTCGCTCACCCCCATGGCCACCACGTTCTCGAAGAGCCAGAAGAAGGGCCGGTCGTCGCCCTCCTTGGGCCGCGCTTCGTGGAGCAGGCGGTAAAACTCGAAGAAGAGCCGCCCGGTGCCCTCTGGGTGGCAGAGAGCAAGAGGGGCTGGTGTCAGCGGCAGGGGCCCGGCAGCGGTGGCGGGGGGCTGGTGGCGGGGGGCTGGTGGCGGGGGCCAGCCCCAGCCCGGCGGGGAGACACCTACCGTAGAGCCCCTTCCTGGCCGGGTTGACGATGGAGAGGTCGTTGCAGGGGCTCCCCCCGATCACCAGGTCGAAGGGACCCCACTCCTGTATCTGCAAGAGGGAGAGCCCCCGGTGAGCCGGGCGCTGCCGCCTGCGTGGGGGACAGCGTGCACGCCGGGGGGGGCACCTGGACACACGGTGGGGGCGGATGGCGGCCGAGCTCCCTGGCGGGATGGCAAGGCCGTGCCGGTGAAGCCCGGCGCGTGGGGAGACGCAGGACAAGGGACTGGCCCCATCTGGGGGACATAGGAGCGCTTCGGGAGGACCCGCTGCCTGCGGGGAGAGGGGAGCCGCGGGGAGCCGGCGGGCAGGACGTACGTGTTTCTGGGTGACATTTCGGACGTCCCCGACGTACATGATCTTGCCCTGGTGCCTCACCATGCCCACGGTGATGGAGTCCTCGCACACCTCGGAGGCGATGTAGCGGTCCACCTGGATGCCCAGGTCCTTCAGCACCAGCAGGCCTGCGGGGAGCGGGGCTGGGCTGGGCGGCACGCGGACAGTGGGCCCCCAACCCCTGTCCCGCCCCGGCCTGCCCTGGCGGCACCGCCGTGCCCGGGGCAGAGGAGAGGGCGGGGGCTGCCCACGGGGAATACCCGGCCGGGGGTCCCGCAGGCGGTACAGGTCTGTCCACGCACCGCTGACACCCCGATGGGTGTGGGACCCCCCTGCCCCGAGGCCAGACAGTTGTGGGGTGCAGGCAGGCTGCTCGTCCCACTCCCTTCTTCCCCCCATCCCAAACACGCTCCAGGGAGGGTCCCTATGGGGGCTGCTGGGCCGGGGACCCCCACCCACCTGTGGCGATGCCATCGAAGAGTGAGAGCACGCGGATGGGCTTCCTCTTCTCAGCCGGCACTGGTGGGTACACCTTCGGCGGGTCCTGAAAGCCACGGGTGGGCGTCAAGCGGGGAGTGGGGACATGGGGCAGCAGGGCGAGGGGACACGGGGGGCGGCGGGGAGCCCGGCTGGGGCCAGGGGCACTCACAAACTCCTGGTCGTGGTTGTTGGCGAAGAACATCTGGAGGCGCGAAGGCCAGTCCTCCCGCCGCCGCAGCAGCCCGTAGACGCCCTTATGGCCGCACATGTAGCAGTTCCAGGGGTCCTCCTTGATGGCCGCCTGCGCCGCCCCCGGGCCCACCAGCAGGTCCACGCACTCCACGCAGAAGCACCTGGGAGAGCCGAGAGCCAGCGTCGGGGCTGGGTCTGGTACCCCCTGGCAGCATCCCCGCTATGGGGTGCTGGGGAGTGAGTGCGGGCGGCGGTGGGGCCCGGCGCCCCCGGCACGGCCCCGCTGCCCCAGTGGGACTGAGGCCAGGCTGTGGCCGTGCCCCTCGCTGGCCAGTGCCAGGGGGGCACACCGGGACGGGCAGCCTCATGCTGGGACCTGCCACACTGCCCAAACCTCTGCCAGCCCCATGCCGGGACCCACATGCCGCACCTGGGACCTGCGGCGCCACCAAAACCTCCCAGCCCCATGCCAGGACTGGCATTACCAAATTCCCATGCCAGGACCGGCGCACCACCAAAACCTCCCCAGCCCCACATCGGACTGTAGAATTGCCAAAACTGCCCCAGCCCCAAGCCAGGACTGTGGCATCGCTGAAAATTCCCAGTGCCATGCTGGGACTGGGGCATTGCCGAAATCTCCCCCAGCCCCACACCAGGACCAGGCCATCACCAAAACCTCCCCAGCCTCATGTCTGGACTGGGGCATCACCAAAATGCCACACTGGGACTGTGGCACCACCAAAACCTCCCAGTCCCAAACCTGGACTGGCATCACTGAATTCCCGTACCAGGACTGTGGTGCCTCACCAAAACCTCCCCAGCCCCATGCTGGGACTGTGCCATTGCCGAAACCTCCCCCAGCCCCACGCCGGGACGGCGGCCCCGGACCTGCAGCAGTTGTTGTTGCCGCACATGAGCACCTCGCGGCCGCCGCAGCAGATGGTACAGTAGGACTGGTATCCGTCGTCGTCGTACTGGTACGCGCACTCCAAGAAGCAGTTCTGGGGGAAAGCCAAGGCGTGAGCGCGGTGCGGCCCGGGCCCTGCGCCGCGATGCCGCTGCGAGGCCAGGCACCCTGCGAGGGCACCGGGGCAGTTCCTGGCAGAGAGGCCTGGCAGGGAGACCTCCGGGACAGGGTGTTTGGGGGGCGCGGCCGTGCCCGCTTGCCTGCCGCCAGGGCTGCCTGCGCCGCGCTGTACCTTGCAGTTTTGGCACATTCCTCCGATAAAGAGAGGGTGCTCCAGGGTCACGTTGAGGCTCCCGCAGGAGATGCAGATGTCTGAGAGCAGGAGGGGAGATGTTACCTCCAGGCTCTGCGGCACCCCACAGCGGGGCGAGCCCGGCGCGCGGGGAGCAGCCTGACCCCGAGCCACGTCCTGCTGCTGCCCCCGGCAAACACTCGCCCCCCCCGAGCTGGGGAGCGGCAGGGCCCTCCCCCAGCCCCAAACTGCCGGCACCAATGGGACAGCCACTGCGGTGCGACGGGGACCAACCCTGGGGACAGTGGGGTGGGGCTCCCAGCGCCTCCCCGGCCCCCCAGCCCTCCCTCGCTCCATGCCCAGGCTCAGCCCTTTCCGGGCCAGTGACCCCAGCCCCGGGCAGGGTCCCAGGGGTCCCCAGCAGTATCTGGGACAGGCCACCATCATGTCACGGCTGCCGCTGGCCCTGCTGCCAGCCAGGCTGAGGGATGGCACAAGCCCGTCCTCTGGCCCCGTGGGCCCCCCTTGCCCCCCAGCTCTGCAGCCAGCATTGGTGCCCAGCCGAAGGGACCCTCCAGCCCAGCCCCGTCCCCGGGGCCAGGCACCGCCCCACACTCACCCTCGATGTTCCTGCATTTCTGCCGGACCTCATAAACGAGCCGCTCTGGGGAGGGAGAGAGGGGTCGGGGTCGGAGGGATTCTGCCCCGTGCCAGCCAGCTCCCCTCCGCGCAGACCCTGCAGCGGGGCCAAGGGAGGGGACCCCCAGGAGGGAAGGTCCCCAATGGAGCAGGGGACCTGGCCCAGAGCAGCTTTCACCCCACAGCCCCCCACGGTGAGCACAGCCCTCCCGGCACCGGGACCAAGCCGTGGCAGGGTCATGGCCAAGCAAACCCCTGTGGAGGGCGGAGGGGGGGGCACAGGGGCATCCCCGACTCCCCGGGCGGTACCTCGGGTGCGCTCGTCAATGATCTCCTTGACCTTCGGCTTCTCTGTTGTGCTTTTCCTGGGTTTTTTGGCGGGCGGGGGTGGTGCGTAGGCGGCTGCTTCCGGCTCTACCCACATCTCCGTGTAAACTTCTTTGTAGGGGTTTCGCTCCTCTGCAAGGGGTGCATGGGGTCCCATCAGTGGAGTTCCGTCAGAGGGGTCCCGGTGGCCCCGCACCCCACAGGGGGACCTGCCCTCCCAGGACCTGCCACCAGCCCCATGGTGCATCCTCTGCCCGAGCCCGTGCCACCCTGGTGATGCCGGAGCCGACGGCTGGGGGTCCCGGGGGAACTCAACTCGCCAAGGCCACCGAGCGGGTCCCTGTCCTGCGAGCAGGGCCCCGCGCATGCCCGCTCACCTTCGGGGGGCTCCAGGCCCTTGGGGCCGGAGGGCTGGAAGCCGCCCAGGGCCCACTCGATCATCTGCTTGTTCTGGATCTCCACCACCTTGGAGGTGTCCGTCTCATCGTTCTCGGGGCACGCCGGGAAGATCTTCCCTGCTCTGCTGCTTGCCACCTGCCGGGGGAGCCGCAGGCCCGGCCATCACCCACCCTGCCCAGGAGGTTCCCACCCTCAACCCCAGGTTCCCAGACACCCCCAAAGTCTCCTGAGGGAGTGCCCTAGACCCCCCACCCTTTAAGAGACACCCTGTGCTCCCCAGGACGCTGCTGGGTGTGGGAGGCGAGGCAGAGCCTGATCATGGCGGGGCGGAGAGGCAGCTGCCTGCTCCCACACCCCCTGCCTGGGGTTGGCAGGACAGACCCGCTCGGGCACCGATGTCCCCCCCGACCCACCGGTGCTGGGGGGGCCGGTGCCAGCCTGCCGCCGGCGCTCACCTGCAGGACCTCGTAGATGGCTTTGCGGTACATGGGCTGCTTGTTGTAGGTGGCCTGGTGGAAGGCGCTGGCGAAGGAGCTGAGCGGCAGGAGCTTCTCCACGCAGACCTGGGAGGCAGGACGTGGCTGTGAGCCTAGGGGGGATGCCTGGGGCTGGGGGGGCTGTCCAGACCCCCACCCCATGGGTGCCACTTACCACCGAGAACTTGCCGTCCCCGAACCACATCACCCAGCGGGTGCCCTCAGCCGCCCGGCTCCGGCCCGTCATCCACCAGAAACGATGCGCCCGGGCCACCAGGAGAAGCCGCGCAGCCTTGCCCCACACCAGCTCGCCGATGCCGAAGCCCCGGCCGTCCTGCGCCGCGACGAGACGAGCGGGGAAGGTCAGAGGCCGGTGGGGAAGGGCTGTCCGCACCCCTGGGGGGCAGCGGCCCCGCAAAGCCCCCCTTCCCTGGCCGGCCCTGCCCTCACCTCGTATTCGGGCTCGTCGTCGGCAGACTTGGAGGTGTTCTTGTCGACGGCATCGGCCACCACTGGCTCAGGCGTGGTGGCCACGTTGGGCGAGGCAGGGTCGGTGGGCTGCTGCGAGGCGGGGGGGGCTGGCCTCCTCCTCCTTCTGGGCTCTGCCCGTGGCGTCTCCTCCACCACGTTCATCACGGCGATCACCTTTGCCTTCTTCCTCCGCCTGGGGAGGGACGCACACATGCAGCGGTCAGGGCAGGGCTGCGGGGCGCCCTGAGACGCGGGCAGAGGGCAGGCAGGGTGCCCTGGGCCTGCAGCCCCCCAGGACAGCCCCCAAGCAGCAGGCGCTACCACAGCAGCCTCCCCGGGCAAGCGGGGACCCCCAGGCTGCCCCCGGGCCACCCCCCTGAGCTCCCGTGCCTCAGTTTTCCTCTGCGGTCGGGGGAAACAACTTGGGGAGCGCTCGCAGAGCTGCCGGGGGGCTCTGGGGGAACGGGGAGGCTGCGGCCACCCCTCCCGGGGGTGTCCCCGAGGGGGGCGTCCCCCATGACACGACCCCCGGCCCCCCAGCCACGGTACGGCTCCCGAGCCCTGCACAGCTCACCCCGTACCGGCCGGGGGGGGTGGCGTGGCCCCCCGCTGCCGCCCCCCTCAGCCCCCTTCCCCAGCACACGGCGCAGCCCCGCAAGGCCTGTCCCCTGGGGGGCAGCTCCAGCGCCAGCGGAGACCCCGCCCGGGCACCCACCGCCCCCGGGCCGGGCCGACCTCCCCGCGGGGGCCACCTACCCATGCGGGCTGGGCGCCGCGGCGGGCCGGGCCGAGTTGAGCCGAATTGAGCCGAGCTGAGCCGGGACAGGCTGGGCCGAGCCGGGCCGGGCCGAGCCGAGCCGAGCCGAGCCGAGCCGAGCCGACTCGAGCCGAGCCGAGCCGAGCCGAGCCGAGCCGGGCCGGGCCGGGCCGGGCCGCGGGGCAGGGCGGGCGGTCCTTTGTCTGGGCTCCCCGGGTCACATGGTGCCTCCCGGCCCGGCTGGTTGGCTGCGGCGGGGAGGGGCCGCGCGGCGCCGAGGGGACAGCCCGGCCCGGCCCCCTCGCCCGCGCCTCGGCCCGGCTCGGCCGCTCGGCCTCGCTCGGCAAATCGTCCCTGCTCGGCAAATCGTCCCTGCTCGGCAACTCGGGTCGGGTCGGACCCGCTCGGGTCGGGTCAGCCCCACTCGGGTCGGCTCGGCTCCGCTCGGGTCGGCTCGGCAACTCGGGTCGGCCTCACGCGGGTCGGCTCGGCTCCGCTCGGCCCAGCTCGGCTAGGCAGCTCGGCCCGGCCCGGCCCGGCGGGCTCGGATCTCTCACTGCGGCCCGGTCCCCCTTGCCTCGGCTCCGCTGTCTCCCCGCGGTCCGGTCCCGTTGCAATCGGCCCGGCTCCCCGGCCACCCCCCGCACGGGCCGGTGCACCTTCCTCGCTCCCCGGGCCCGGCCCCGCGGTCGGGCGGCAGCAGGGGGCTGGGGGCTCCCCGGTCACCCGGGCCGGGCCTCCGCGGTACTCACCGGCCCGGAGGCAGCGATCCCGTCCGGGCTGGGCTGCGGCGGCCTCCCCGCCGCGGGGCCGCTCCGCGCCGCCTTTTGTCCCAGGGCCGCGGCCCCCGGCCCCTTTGTGCTGCGGGGCGGCGGGACGGGCCGGGGGCGGCGGCGCCCCGGGGGACCGCGCCCCGGCACGGCAGGAATCCGCCCGGGGGGCTCCGACCTCGCCGGCCCCCCCGCGCCGGCCCTGGCGGGACCCGCCGGCCCAGCCCGCCCCAGCGGCACTGCAGCGCGGGGCCGGCGGCTGCTCCGGGCGGGCCCGTCCCCACCACAGCGCCCAGTCCAGCCCGTCCACACACCCGCACGGCACTGGTGCGGGACCACATCGCCCAGTTCAGCTCATCCCCATGCACCCGCATGGCATTGGTGTGGGACCACAGCGCCCAGTCCAGCCCGTCCACACACCCGCACGGCACTGGTGCGGGACCACAGCGCCCAGTCCAGCCTGTCCACACACCCGCACGGCACTGGTGCGGGACCACAGCGCCCAGTCCAGCCTGTCCACACACCCGCACGGCACTGGTGCGGGACCACAGCGCCCAGTCCAGCCCGTCCACACACCCGCACGGCACTGGTGCGGGACCACAGCGCCCAGTCCAGCCCGTCCGCACATCCGCACGGCACTGGTGCGGGACCACATCGCCCAGTTCAGCTCATCCCCATGCACCCGCATGGCATTGGTGTGGGACCACAGCGCCCAGTCCAGCCCGTCCACACACCCGCACGGCACTGGTGCGGGACCACAGCGCCCACTCCAGCCCGTCCGCACACCCGCATGGCACTGGTGTGGGACCACAGCGCCCAGTCCAGCCCGTCCGCACACCTGCATGGCACTGGTGCGGGACCACAGCGCCCAGTCCAGCCTGTCCACACACCCGCACGGCACTGGTGTGGGACCACAGTGCCCAGTCCAGCCCGTCCGCACACCCGCACGGCACTGGTGTGGGACCACATCGCCCAGTTCAGCCCATCCGCATGCACCGACACCAGTATGGCCCACTCTGGCCCAGTCTGGACTCAGCTGTCCCAGTTCAGGCCTGTCTGCAGGCTGCAACCCAGCAGTATGCCCAGCCCGGGGCCATGGCAGACCGTGGCTGGGACGGTGGGCTCGCTGGGACAGGCTGCCCCCGCCAGCGCCTGCCGAGGCAGATGGGGGGCAGGTACTGTCCTCGTCACCCCCAGCTCCCCAGAGCAGCTGCAGCTGGGCAGAGAGCCAGATACCCCAAAACATGTCTCCCAGTGATGGCCTGTCCCCTGGCACGTCCCTCAGGAACCGATGTCCTGACAAACGAGAGCCGACGCACCCCAAAGCCCATTCCCCTGACTCCAGCTCCCCGCGGCACAGCCCGGACCGCTCAGGCACCCCCCATGCCCCGCAGCGGGGGTACGTGTCCCCCCAGCAGCCACGCGCCCCAAGGGATGTCCCCAGTGGTGGCATGGCCTGCGCCGTGCCATGTGCCCGGCCTCTGTCCTGTGAGGATGGCGACAAGGACGAGGCAGCAGCACCCGCCACCCCGGCAGCAGTCTGTCACCCATGGGCTCCACCATGTCCCCTCTCCTTCCCCACGGCTGGCGGCAGGCAGGGGCAGGGCCCCATGGGACCCCCCGGCAGGGTGCCGGGTGCCAAACCACTGTGGGGTGCAGGCAGGGCTGCAGGGTGCTCGCGCCAGCCCTTCTGCAGCGCCCAGGCCGCCGGCACGGCTGCCGTGGGGTGCCGGCGTCTCCCTCCCGGCATGGCGGGGTGTTTTCGGGAGTGTGTTTTTCACCGATGCCGAGCAGAGCAAGGAGCCTGGGTGGGAGCCGCAGCCCCGGGCTGCGATGGGACACGCTTGGGGTGCCGGCACCCTGGGGCAGCCCCCGGCAGGCTGTGGGTCCGGGGTCCCCGGGGCTGGGGGTCCCCGGGGCCCAGGCAGGCGGTGTCCGGCAGAGCTCCTAGCCCTGGGACCCCTTTGTGTTGCAGAGTGCAGGGACAAAGGGGCCGATGGCCGTCACCCCCCGGGCATGGGGCTGCCCCCCAGGGGGGAGGGCTGTGGGGCTGGGAGGGGGGATGGCAGCAGAGCCCTCCTGCCCCACGAACCCCCACCCTGCGCCGGGGGTGCCTTGGCCGAACCACCTCGCCCACGGCAGCCCCCTTGGCACCCCACACCAGCAGCACGGCTGCACCCCAGTGCCAGGCCAGCGCCCCCCCCCCCCGGCCCCCCCAGCGCCCCTCGGCCGTGCCAGAGCCACAAAACTGCTTTGGGGACCCGGAAAATGATTCAGAGGCGAACCCACGCGAGGGGCTCCACGGGCACTGCGGCGCCGCGGGGGGCGCCGGCGGGGGGGGGGGCGGCGGGGCAGAGGAGGGACGGAGCCGCGGGAGGGACCTGGGCCCCCCGCGGGGGGGGGTCTGCCGTGTCCCGGGGCGGAGGGAGGAAATCTCCCATCCGCCGGTCGTTAGCGCCGAGATAAGCCGGGTCTCCAGGCGATGGGCACATCCAGGCAATCAACCCAACCCAACCGCCCCGCTGCCCTCGGGCCCCTGCCCCACCCCCAGCCCCCTTCCCTGTCCTTGTCCTCGCCCCACCCCACCCCATCTCCATCTTGATCTTCATCCCATCTCCACCCCCATCCCCATTCCCCTCTCCATCTCCATCCCATCTCCATCTTGATCTTCATCCCATCTCCATCCCCATCTCCACCCCCATTCCCATTCCCACTCCCACCCCCATCCCCATGCCCATCTCCATCTCTGTCTCCAACTCCATCTTGATCTTCATCCCATCTCCACCCCCATCCCCATCTCCATCTTCATCCCCATCCCCACCCCCATCCCCATCTCCATCTTCATCCCATCTCCATCTCCATCTTCATCCCATCTCCATCTCCATCCTCATCTCCATCTTCATCCCATCCCCTCCCCATCCTCATCTCCATCCCCACCTCCATCCCATCCCTATCTCCATCTGCAAACCCATCCCCATCCCCATCTCCATCTCCACCCACCTCTGCCCCATCTCTATTTCCTGCCCCACCCCTGCCCCACAGCTGGCACAGGGATAGGGGTGCACAGATGACACCAGGGCCCAGCTGAGGGTGTCCCAGCACGGACAGGCAAGGCTCAGTGCCTGGTACCGCTCCGGCTGCGGCCCTGGGGCTGGCGAGCGGCAGCGACGGCCCCCGGAGCCTGTGCGGGGTGAGGAAGAGGAGGGAAGGCTGGAAGGGGCCAGGCCGTCCCCACCCCCACCGCAGCACCCCAGCCAAGCTGCTGGGACCCCACCAGGCAGCCTCTGCCCCCCCAAACAGCGCTGGGGCGCAGGGGCATGGGTGGTGGGTGTCCCTGTTGCGGGCGGCACGGGGCCGTGCCCGGCGCACGGCGGGGGAAGACCCGGCACCGTCCGGGGATGGGGAGCGGCCGTGTCTGGCCGACGGGACGCTGCCAGCCCGCTCCGCTCGCTAAAACACACTCCGGAGCGACGGGTGACAAGCTTGGGGACCTCCGCAGAGAGGAAACAGCCGGGGCTGAAGGGTCGTGCCGTGCCGTGGGGATCCCTTACCGGCGAGGGGTTCCTGCCCACCAGCCCTCCGGGTCCCTGGCACCCCCAAAGGAGCAAACCCCTTCGGGCCACAGCCAGGGCCATATCAGAGCGCGGCCGGCGCTGTGGCCGGCACGGGGAGCTCACCGGAGGGAGGGAAAGGGCAAGGGTCCCCCCGGGGACCGCGCCGCTGACACCATCAGCGAGTGACGAGTGGCGCTGGGCGTGCAGCTCGGGCGCCGTCCGCCGAGCCGGGGGAAAGGCCGATGCAGCCTGCACACGATCCAGGCTTCTCCCCGTAATGAAAAGAAAACACTCAGTCCTGTTAGAACACCAGAGGAATCAGACGCAGCGAAACTCAGCATTGTTTGCGGATCCTCACAAGAAGTATTTTGATTTTTTTAGCATTTTTTCCCCAATTACTTTTGGCTGACGAGCGGTTCTGGCTGACCTGAATCTGCATTTGTCTTGGCGAGTGAACCGTGTGTTGGAAAATTGTTACTCGGCGGCTGCAACCACCAACCTCCCCGGCTGTGCCGAGCTGCGGTCTGCCCCGCACACTGGGCATGGCACGGCACGGCCGGCAGCTGCCTGCACTGGCCGGGGCAGCCACCACAGGCCCCTGCCGGAGCCCACGGCGCAGGGGTCCGTCCGTGGCACCGCCGGCGGCACCTGCGGTGCTCCCCGTGCCGGGCAGCAAACCTGGACCATGACCATGTATTTGGCAAAGCCCCTTCCAGGCACTCAGCCCACCTGCGCCCGGGGGTGCCCACCCCGGCCGGGACGCCCCGCTGGCTAAACCTCTGCCCGCGGGCAGCAGCTGTGCGCAGCCCCGGGTCCAGCGGTGACCCCCCCGCAGCCCTGGCTGCCAGCCCCCCATGGGGCGGTGGGACCCCTTGGGCCCATGCCGGCCACCCCGGGAGCAGCTGATCCACGGGATCCCCTGGCACGGCCACCCTGGCCGTGCCCTGTGCCGCACGGGAATGGCCTGGCCGTGCCCTGCGGGATGCCCTGGCCGTGCCAGCCTCCCCCCGTCCCCACGCGGTGACGGCGTGACGGCGCTCGGCAGCGCAGGGCTATAAATAGTGCCGAGGGGACCCGTTGCCAGGGAGACCCGCTGGCAGCGGGGGGACGACGCAGAGAACGGGGCGAGGGCGGAACGGGGGGGACGCCAGTGGGGACGGGACCCCCAGGACCCCCGGGGCACCCACGGAGCCCCTGCCCCACGGCGCGCCCCCGAGCGGCTGTCTGCGCCGCGGCCCGCCCGCAGTCCTGCGCCTGCGCCGCGGCCGGGGCTCCCACCACCCCCAGCCTCCCGCCGCTGCCCTCGGCTCTGCGGATTTTGGCTGCGTCATGGCGCGCGCTGGTTCCCCGGGAAACCGTCAGGAACGGCACATCCCGCAGGAGAAGGGCAGGCCCCGTGCTGCCTGCGCCGGCAGCTGCGCGCACCGGGCCTCTGGCCCCCGGCTTATGGTGGCCCCCGGCGGGGGGCACAGGCGCGAGAGGCGAAGCTGCCCGCCCGGGCCATGGCGCGGAACCCGGGTGCCGGCAGGGCAGCGGCACCGCCGCAGCGGTCCCACGGGGAGTGCCCGCCCCGCCGCCAGCCTCATGGCGCGGCACAAGCCGGGGTGCCCTGCGATGCGGCTGCGCGCCCGAGGCCCCGCTCTGTGCTGCCGGCCCCTCAACGCAGCCGGTCACCCCGGCACTGCCAGCGCCTGGCAGAGCGCTCTGTGTGTGCCGCGTTTTGCCGGAGCTCTGCCTGCCGTCATTAGCGATGCCGCAATTAACCGTGGGAGCCTCGGACGCAGCTAGACGCCGCGGAGCTTGGGGTGCTCAGACCACGTAGCGCCGCGCAGCCCACCCCATCCCGGCATCACCGCCATGGCCCCCCTCCCCACCCTCCCCGGCGGCGTCCGTCTCCTCACCTCCCTCTTCCAGCGCGCCAGCCACTCGTCCCGCTTCCTCTTGCTGATGTAGTAGGGGTCCCCGGCCTGGAAGGTGTGCCGCTGCATGGGCCGCTGCCGCAGGCTCGACTCCCAGCCCAGCCCGCCGCGCAGCCGCCCGCGGGAGCCCTGCCGCCGGAGGGAGAGAGAGGAGGCTGAAGGCCGCGGCTCCGGCGCTGCCGCGGGCACCGGGGACGGCAGCGCGGCAGGAGCCCTGGCCCGGGACAGGCAGGGCTCTGCGGGGAGGGGACGGAGTGGAGCTGCTGGGGGGGACTGGCCAGCGGAGATGGGCATGGGGGGCACTGCCTGCCTGGGTGCGCACGCACACACACACGTGCGCACGCACACGCACGCACACACATGCACACATACATGTGCGCACACGTGCACACACATACCTGCACACACACACCTGCACACACGTGTGCGTACACACAGGTGCGCACACATGTGCATGCACGCGCACACACACGCGCACACACACATGCATGCATGCATACACATGCACACACACATGGACACACACATACGCCATACGCACACGTGCACGCACACGTGCACACAAACATGTGCACGCACACACACATGCACACACACGTGTGCGCGCACACACACGTGCACGCACACACATACATGCACACACACACGCACGCATGCACACGCCCACAGCTGTACCAGGACCTGGATGCACCGGGGCTGGGCACCACGCGGTGGCTGGCTGCACCTCGACGGGCACCGCCAGCGCCGTCCACGGCACGGCTCTGCGCCACGCCGACGTGCTCTGCCCGGGC
>NC_138576.1:328032-388797 GCF_964289735.1 Phaethon aethereus
CAGGGCCCCCGGGCCCCCGCGGGGGAGAAGGGGGCCCACCCGGGACCCCCAGCCCGACGGGGGGCCGGCCCTGGGCTGGGGAAGGGCACCCATTGCCGGCGCGGGGCTGTGCTCCCCGGGGGCCGCCGGCTGCCGGGCCGCGAGCTGGCTGCTCCCGCACCCCTTCCCCGCACCCCGGCCGGGGGACCCGGGGGGTCCGGGGAGCAGCGCCCGCTGGGGCCGGGGCGGGCAGGGGAAGCGCGCGGAGCCACGCCGGCTTCCTGTGCTATCGGCTCATCTCGCGCGCTGTAGGTACGTGCCGAGCTGCTGCCGGGAAAGCGGCTAAAAATAACCCCGACCGTTTCTGGGGTTGCAAACCTCCGCACGCCCCGAGCCGCCAGCCTGCGTGCTGCCAGCGTGCCCCCGCGCTTCGCCCCAGCAGAGACCGGGGCTCAGGGGAGGGGCTCGGCCGGGACCCCCGCGCCCCCTCGCCGGCTGAACGCGTGCCCTGGTTTGCCGCAGGGCGCAGCCCCCCGGACGCCCACCCAGCCCTGCGCGACACCCGACAGTCCCGGGCAGCCGGCACATGGGGACCCGACCCCCCCGTGGCTGCCAGCCCCTACCCAGAGGCAGGAGAGCAGCCGAGAGCCCTGCTCTGAGTGCCGGGGACGCCGGGGACGCCGGGGACACCGGGGGACAGGAGCTTTCTGGCTCCGTGCTGGGGGTAGGAGCGTGCGCGTGCCCTGGGGGTGCCCGGGCAACCCGTCCTCCCAGTCCTGCCCGCAGGCTCGGGGACCTCAGCTGGGGAAACTGAGGCACGGGAGAGGGGACCTGGCCTGTTCTGAGATGCTGGTCCCCTCTGTCACTGGGTCCAGCAACCCAGGCACTGGGACTGGCCGACTGGGGAGCACTGACTGAACTGGGGACATGCAAATGGTGTCCCCCCACCCCGCCCGCTGTTACCAGTGCCAGGGCTGCTGCGGCACCTTCCTGCGACGGGCCGCGGCAGCCCCGCGGCTACAGCTCGCCGCCGGAGCATCCTGCACACGCCCGGCACGGCTGGGGCTCGGCAAAGGCCCCGGCCTCAGCTCCCGCCCGTCCCAGCGCCCCGCGGCAGTGCCATGCCCTGTGCCGGCCTGCTGCACCGATGGGCCGGGACGCAGAGTTACCGACCGGGGGCTGGATCCCGCCCAAGCCCGTCCCGCGCCGGGGGTTTCACCAGGGATGGGACGGGGGGGAGCGAAGGGGCGTGGAGCGCATGGGGCGGCCGGCAAGTCATGCGTGGGCAGTGCTGGAAGAGCAGCTCCTCGGCCCTGTGCTGGCTCAGAGGGGCACTGGGAGGCGAAAAGCCGGCGTGCAAGGAGGGGGAACCAGCGATGGAGGGGGTGCTGGGTGGGGGGGTGAAGGGTGCTGGGGAGATCCCTTGGGGCCACTTGAGGCAGCAGCAGGAGCTGGAGGACCAAGGAGCGGACGAGGATCTGGGCAGCCAAGCCCCTGTCGCTGGAAGGTGACGATGCCACCGCTAATCTCGGCACAGAGATGGCCGAAGCACTGGAAATGGCTGCCGGGGAAGGGAGCGAGCTCCCGGTGGCTGTCACGGCTCCCCCCGATAGTCTCCAGTACTGCTGGGTACCGCTTCGACACTGTCACCCGGGCACCCGGCCCCGGAGGAGCCTCGGAGGCAGCGCCGGGCAGGCGGCACACGGCCGCAGACACCGCCTGTGTTGGCAGGAAAGCGCCGGACTGGAGGGGAGAGCAGGAAAGAACCTCCGGACGATGGGAAAGCTCCTGCCCGGCAGGAATGCAGGCAGCTGCCGCTCTGCCTGCGCGGCGAGAGGCGCAGGAGGACAAGTGCTGTGCGTGAGGACCCCGTGGGCAGGTCACGCCGGGGCAGGACGGGCTCTGTAACAGCAAGGGGGAAGGGCTGAACGCCAGCCCCATGCCGGAAGGTGGAACCTGACCTGCTCACGGCACCCGTGCTCACGGCACCCACGCTCACGGCACCCACGCTCACGGCACCCACGCTCACGCGCCGTGCCTACGGCACCGCACCTGGGCTGTCCAGGCAGGATCCTGCCGCCCCCGCTGCCCACGGCCTCTCCATCCAGAGCCGCGCGGGAGCCGGCAGCCGGGCACCCCGGGGCTGCCTCACCGCTCCCCGCTCTGGGGCATGCTGCTCTGACCCACACTCGTGCAGCCTGTCTGGTCCAGCTGCCCTCGCCCACCGCGGTCAGCCTGGCACTGGGGCTGCGCCGTGACCCATGCCCGAGCCGGGCATGCCCAGCCCAGCAAGCTCCCCCCGGCTGTACCGTGCTGCCAGCTACGGCTTCTCCGCTGCCTCAGCTGCCTGCTCTGTGCCTCGTGACCGCAGCAGCACCCGCACCACCTCCATCCCCAGCCCGGCCTCTCCCAGCTCCAGCCCGGCCGGCCTCGCTCGTCGCCGCCCGGGCCAGCATGGCCGGCAGTAGGTCTCTGTGCTGATCTGGGTCGAGAAGCCCCCGAGAGCCCCCCGTCCTGGCTCACGGCTGGAGCACGGGCACGGCTGGGCAGCGCACGGGGCTGGCATGAGCCAGGGAGCGGGTGCCCCGTGTCCGCGGCGCTGGGGTCCAGAGGGGAGCCGTGGGTCCTGCAGCAGGCAGGGGAGGGCAGGGCTGGGAGCCCTCCCCAAACCCCACACACCGGCCTGCACCTGCGCTCACGGACACGACACCCACCCACTGGTGGAGGCCGGGCCCTGCCGCGGTGCCGCCGCTCCACCCGGGCCGCCTCGAGCCGCTGCCCGGGACCGGGACTGGGGTCTCCAGGGACGGAGACCCACCGCTGCGCTGGGCGGGCCGTGCCCGTCCCCTCGCGCTGAGGAGCGTGTCCCGGCGCTCAGAGGGACCCTGCCGGGGTCCAGCGAGTGCCGGTGCCTCTGGCCCTGTCGTGGGGCCCCACGGGAAGGGCCCGGCTCCCCCCTCCGCGTCCCCTCCCTGCAGGTGTGGGCACGCGTGGATTCAGCCCCCCGAGCCCCCCCGCTCCAGGCCGAGCAGTCCCAGCTCCCCCAGCCTTTCCCCACGGCAGAGATGCTCCAGCCCCTTCGGCACCTTCCTGGCCCCTTCCTGGGCTCTCCAGTCTGTCCCTGTCCCTCTTGCACTGGGGAGCCCAGCGCTGGCCCCAGCGCTCCCGGTGCAGCCTCACCGGAGCCGAGCAGAGGGGAAGGATCCCCTCCCTCCACCTCCCGGCAACACTCCGAACACAGCCCCGGACGCCATGGGCCCCTGTTGCACGAGGACCCACTGCCAGCTCATGGTCAGCGTGGTGTCCGCCAGGACCCCCAGGGCCCTCTCTGCCGAGCCGTTCGGTCCCCAGCACGTGCTGGCACCTGGGGCTGACCCTCGGCGTGGTGCTGAGCCCGCCGCCTCCTGTGCTCCCTGCAACGCCCGGAGCGGCGCCGGCACCGGCGCCGGCACCTCCTCGGCGCCGGGGCAGTGTGGCCCCAGGGCTGCGCCACGCACGTGCCTCCTGCTCCGCGCCCGGCACGTGCGGGGCTGCCGTGCGAGGCGGCACGAGCACCGGCAGTGGCGGGGACGCTCCGGGGCAGGTTCGCATGCAGGCAGGGGCACGCCTGTGCCGCGGGGCACCCGCACTGGCTGCGCCGGCAGGATGAGGACCGACCTCCCCTCCTGCCCGCCCTGCTCCTGCCGGGGGGAGCGGGAAGGGCGGCGTGATGGGATGAGCATGCGAGGGCAGCCCTCCGCTCCAATCTGCTGCCCCCACCCCAAATCCCATGTGGCACGGAGGGGCTCAGTCCTTCCTCCTCCTCCTCCTCCTCTGGCAGCGCTCCCCAGCCCGGGAGCCGCTGCAGCCCGGACCCCTCCCGGGGACGGCGTGCCGGGCATGGCGGAGGGGGCCGGGGGTCCCCGGCGGGGCGCAGCGGGCGCCGGCGGGACCGCGGGCAGAGCCGCAGCCCCGTAGCGGGGAGCCCTCAACGCTAAGGTCTTACTTTTCTCTGCGGCCTCCAGGAGTTTCCTCCTCCCGCGTTTCTTCTGGGGGTCGGAAGGGGCCAGCTCACCCTCATCGGCCGGGGCGTCCAGGCCCTCCTTGGGGGTGCAGCGGCCGTTCTCCAGCGCCCGGCCCGTCTCGCCGTCCGGTAGGCTCTCCGTCTCGTCCTCCTCGGGGCGCCCGCCCTTGGGGCTCGTGCCGCCCTCCTCCGCGCCCTTCCACTGGGCACCGTCCCCCTCCACGTCCCCGTTGGGCAGCGGCTCGGCGGGGCTGGCCTCCGGGCACGGCGGGGGGCACTTGGGGACGGCCGCGATGTCTTTGGGGGTGTCACTGCTTTCCACCTGCCGAGAAGGAGAGGGAAAGGAGCTGCGATGGGCGCCGGCGGGGGGGCACGGCCCTGCTCATGGCCCCAGCCCACACCCCGCCGGCCACCACCACCGGACCCCGTGGCGGGAGCCCCTGCGCTACCTCAGGGTGGCTGGTCCCATCCAGTCCCTGTCCCCGTCCCCCTGCCCTGACCCCGATTCCCCACCGCAGATGTCACAGCACGAAGGGTATCTTTGCGACCACAGCCTATACCCCCCGAGACATGGCTCCATGACGCGGTGACCATACGGGGACAAAAGCGCATTACATCAAAAAGACCAAGTTCCACCTCCTGCATGTCAGGCGTGCCAGGCTGCTGCCCGGCTGCTGCCGCTGGCAGGGGCTGGCAAGGTCCCCAGGGGCGGGACGGGGCTACAATGGCATCCTCAGGACCAGCACATGTACCCATGGAACCCTCAGGACATGGACATGCTGTCATGACACCATGAAGACCACCACACAATGCCATGGCACCCACAGAATCACAGAAACATTAAGGTTGGAAAAGACCTTTATGATCATCAAGTCCGACCATCAACCCAACACCCCCACGCCCACTGAACCATGTCCTGAAGTGCCACGTCCACACATTTTTTGAACACCTCCAGGGATGGTGACTCCACCACCTCCCTGGGCAGCCTGTGCCTGTGCTTGACCACTCTCTCAGTAAAGAAATCTTTCCCGATACCCAATCTAAACCTCCCCTGGCACAACTTGAGGCCATTTCCTCTTGTCCTGTTGCTGGTTACTTGGGAGAAGAGACCAACCCCCACCTCACCACAACCCCCTTTCAGGCAGTTGCAGAGAGCGATGAGGGCTCCCCTCAGCCTCCTCTTCTCCAGACTGAACACCCCAGTTCCCTCAGCCGCTCCTCATCAGACTTGTGCTCCAGACCCCTCCCCAGCTCCGTTGCCCTTCTCTGGACACGCTCCAGCACCTCAACGTCCTTCTTGTCGTGAGGGGCCCAAAACTGAACACAGGATTCGAGGTGTGGCCTCACCAGTGCCGAGTCCAGGGCCATGATCCCTGCCCTGCTCCTGCTGGCCACACTAGTGCTGATACAGGCCTTCTTGGCCACCTGGGCACACTGCCGGCTCATGTTCAGCCGGCTGTCAACCAGCACCCCCAGGCCCTTTTCTCCTGGGCAGCTCTCCAGCCGCTCCTGCCCAAGCCTGTAGCGTTGCGTGGGGTTGTTGTGGCCGAAGTGCAGGACCCTGCACTTGGCCTTGTTGAACCTCATACAGTTGGCCTCTGCCCCTCGATCCAGCCTGTCCAGATCCCTCTGCAGAGCCCTCCTACCCTCCAGCAGATCAACACTCCCACCCAACTTGGTGTCATCTGCAAACTTACTGAGGGAGCACTCGACCCCCTCATCCAGATCATCAATAAAGATATTGAACAAGACCAGCCCCAGAACCGAGCCCTGGGGAACACCGCTTGTGACCGGCTGCCAGCCGGATTTAACGCCGTTCACCACAACTCTCTGGGCTCGGCCATCCAGCCAGTTCCTCACCCAGCGAAGAGTAAACCTGTCTAAGCCACGAGCTGCCAGTTTCTCCAGGAGAATGCTGTGGGAGACACTGCCAAAGGCTTTACTGAAGTCCAGGTAGACAACATCCACAGCCTTTCCCTCATCCACTAGGCGGGTCACCTGGTCATACATAGAAGGAGATCAGGTTGGTCAAGCAAATGACATGACATCATCTGGAACAGGACACGCTACTGTGACACCCTTAGGATGAGGACGTGCTGCCATGGCACTGTGAGGACCAGGACACACTGCCGTGGGACAAAAGGACCAGGACGTGCTGCCATGACATCCTCAGGACTGGGACACAGAGACATGACACCCTCAGGACCAGGACACACAGCAATGGCACCCCCAGGACCATGATACTCTGCCATGGATATCTCAGGGCCAGGACAGAAGGCCATGGCACCATCAAGGCCCAAGACATGCTGCCACGGCACCCTCAGGACCAGGACACATGGCCATGGCACTGTGAGCACTAGGACACGCTTCCACGGCACTCTCAGGATGAGGACACACTGCCACAACATCCTCAGGACTAGAACACGCTGCAGTGACACTCTCAGGACAAGGACATGTGGCCATGACATATTCAGGACTGAACGCAATGCCACAGTACTCTCAGAACGAAGACACATGGACGCGACATCGTCAGTACCAGGACACACTGCTGGGACACCTTCAGGAGAAGGACACACTGCCATGACACCCTCAGGACCAAGATGCAATCCCATGGCATCCTCAGAACAACACCACATCGACATGACGCCCACAGGACCAGGACACATGGATGTGACACCCTCAGGCCCAGGACACAATGCCATGGCACCCTCAGGACCAGGACACAGTATCACGACACAATCAGGAGCAGGACACACTGCCACAGCACCTTGAGAATCAAGATACACCTCCATAGCACCCTCAGGAGCAGGACACATGGACATGACACCCTCAGCACCAGGACAATCTGCCAAGGCACTCTCAGGACTAGGACACACTCCCGTGGCACCCGCAGGACCACGACATGGAGCCATGGCATCCTCAGGACCTGGACACACCGCCATGACGTCCTCAGGATCAGGAAAAGCTGCCATGGCACCCGCAGAACCTGGACACATGGACATCACAGAATCACAGCATCACAGAACGGTTTGGGTGGGAAGGGACCTTCGAAGACCATCTAGTCCAATCCCCCTGCAATGAGCAGGGACATCTTTCGCTAGATCAGGGTGCTCAAAGCCCCGTCCAACCTGACCTTGAACACTTCCAGTGATGAGGTATCCACAACTGCTCTGGGCAACCTGCTCCAGTGTCTCGCTACCCTCATTGTAAAACATTTCCTCCTCGTGTCCAACCTGACCCACCCTCTTCCAGTTTAAAACCATTGCCCCTTGTCCTGTCACTACAGGCCCTGGTAAAAGCCTTTCTCTGTCTTTCTAAGCAGCCTCCTTTCTATATTGCAGGGCTGCAATAAGGTCTCCCCAGAAACAGCAGACACAACACCACGGCACCCTCAGGACGAGGACACGAGGGTGTGACACCATGAGGACCTGGATACACTGTCATGATGCCCCCAGGACCGGTACGTAACACCATGGCACCCTCAGGACCAGGACACACGGACATGACACCCTCAAGACAAAGACACAACAGCATGGCACCCTCATGACAAGGACACACAGCCATAGCACCTTCAGGATGAGGACACACTGCCATGACACCCACAAAAACAGGACATAGAGCCATGTCCTCCTCAGGACCAAGACACACAGCCACAGCACCCTGAGGACCAACATACACAACCATGACACCCACAGGACCAGGACACAATATCATGTCACCCTCAGGAACAGGACACAACTCCTTGAAACCCTCAGGAGTTGGACATGCTGTCCTGATGCCCTCAGGACAAGGTCACACAGCCACGACATCCTTAGGATAAGGAAAACAAAGCCATGGCACCCTCAGGAAAAGGACACAGCGCCATGTGATCCTCAGGAGCAGGACACAATGCCATGACACCCTCGGGATAACGACACACGGCAATGACACCCTGAGGAGCAGTATACTGCTATGGCACCTTCAAGAGAAGGATGCAATGCTGTGACACTTTCATGGTCAGGACAAATGGCCATGAAACCATCAGGTCCAGGACACAATGCCATGACATCCTCAGGTCCAGAACACATGGACGTGACGTGACACCGTCATGACCAGGACGCACTGCTGTGTCACTCTGAGGACCAGGATACACTGCCATGGCACCCTCAGGACCAGGACAAAACGCCATGGCAACTTCAGGACTGTGACACTCTACCATGGCGATCTCAGGACAAGGACACGCTTCCATGGCACCCTCAGGAGCAGGTCACGTTACAATAACACCCTCAAGACCATGATACAATGACATGGCATCCTTGGGACCTGGACAAAGGGACATGTTACCTACAGGACCAGGACAGTAGTAGGCGACTGGTCATGAGGATCTGGATGGACTGTCATGGCAACTTCAGGAGCTGGACATGCTGCCATTACATCCTCTGGACTGGGACACAATGCTGCGACACCCTCAGGAAAAGCACATACATCCATGGCATGCTCAGGACCAAGACACAAGTATTTGACACCAGGAGGACCTGGATACACTGTCAGGGCAACTTCAGGACCTGGACAAACTGCCATGACACCCTAAGGAATAAGACACACTGCCATGACATCCTCTGGACCAGGACACAAAGCCATGACACCTTTAGGAAACAGAAGACACATCCATGGCATCCTCACGACTGAGACACGAGGATGTGACACCATGAGGACCTGGACACAACGCTGGAGCACCTTCAGGACCAGGACAAACTGCCATGATACCCTGAGGACCAAGACAAAGCAGCGGTGACACCATGAGGACCAGGGCATGGAGCCATGACACTCACAGGACCAGAAGACAAGGACATGGAGCCCTCAGGACCAGAACACAATGCAGGGCAGCTTCAAGTCCGGGACTCGCTGCCATGACACACTGAGGAGCAGGTCATGTTGCAATGAACACCCTCAGGGCCAGGACACAACACCACAGCACTCTCAGGACCAAGACATGAGGACGTGACACCATGAGGACCTGGATACACTGCCATGACACTGTTGGGACCAGGACACAATGCCATGATGCCCTTAGGACCACAGACACAACACCATGTCACCATCAAGACCAAGACAAGTGAAGGTGACACCATGAGGATCAGGACATGGAGCCATGGCACCCTCAAGACCAAGAACAAGGACGTGACACCATGGAGACGTGGATACACTACCATGACACCTTCAGGACCTGGGCAAACGGCCATGAAACCTTCAGGACCCAGACATACCACCATGAAGCCCTCAGGACCAGGACACACTGCCATGTCACCCTCAGGACCAAGACAAATGGAGCTGACACCATGAGAAACTAGATACGCCGCCATGACACCTTCAAGACCTGGACAAATGGCCGTGAAACCCTGAGGACCAGGACACAACACCATGATTCCCATAGGAGCAGGACACAACGCTCAGGACCAGGACAGGCGGCCATGAAACCCTCGGCACCGGGACAAAACGCCATAACACCCGTAGGCGCACAACACATGGCTGTGACGCCCTCAGGACCAGGACACGGTGCTGTGGTACCCTCAGGACAAGGACACACTGAGCTGTCACCCAGCTGCCCCAGTCCCCACGTCAGTGCGGACATCGCCGCTGCAGAGGGGACGCTGGGGCCGGCCGTCCTGCCCGGCTCGCCTGTGCTGCCACGCTGCAGCGCGGGGCCGGTGTTGCGACCCCCTCACTGCTGCCTGTCCCCGTTGGCAGCGGGAACACGGGACGGCTGGTGCGTGCGCGCTTGTGCAAGACAGGCGGAGGCAGGGCCTGCGGCGGCTGTGCGCGCGTGGGCATGACGGGCAGAGCCGGCCACTGCGGCGTCACAACTGCGCGCGCGTGTGAACAGGTGACAGGCAGACCCGGGACCTGTGACAACCCCGTGTGCGGATGCGTGTGCAAGTGTGACACACACAAGCGTGGCCCACGGTGAGTGTGAGAGCGGGAGAGAGTGTGACAGGCACAGCCGGAGCCCGTGATGTGCACGTGCGTGCGTCAGGCGGGCAACGCCAACACCTGCGGGTGTGTGTGGGTGACAGGCGGTGCCGGCGTGTGCGACAGGCGGGCGTGCGCGTGCGACAGGCGGTGCTGGCACCCGCAGGAAACGTGCAGCCGGCCCCGGCTCGCGAGTGCAGCGACGGAGCGGCGAGCGTGCGCGAGCGTCAGACACGGGGGAGGACCGTCTGCGCCAGCGCTCACCGGCATGCCGGGCTCGAGCGTGTGCCCGCGTGACAGACGGCGCCGACGCGAGCGCAGGAGCCGGCGGTGCTGAGCGCGCGAGCGAGGCCGCGGGGCTGGCGATGGCATCGCCGGTCCCCTGCCATGCTGCCGGCCCCGGGGGAACCACACGGCACGGGCCGGCGGCAGCAGGAGCCGGCACGGGGTCAGAGCAAGAGGAGCAGCCGGGCTCGGCGGTTTCCGTGGCGAAGAAGAGTGAAAGTGCTGCTGCGTCACTGCAACAGCCGGCCGCGGGGCGCAGCCGCGGCAGGGTGGGCTCTGCCTCCGCCGCTCGCCCGGGCCCCGGTCGGCCCTGCTGCCGCGACGCTGGGGCGCACTCGGTCCCCTCCGGTGCGTTTCCGGGGGGTGCAGGCTCACCCTGTGCCGGGGCACGGAGGCCCCGTCCCTGGGGCTTGGCCCTCACCGGCACGGCACAGTGGAGCCGTTTGGGCAACGGCACCGTTCCTCCCGGAGACCCCGTATGCTGCCCACGGGCGTGGGGTGCCCATCCTGGGCCCCGCTCCCCAGCACCGGCGGATGAAGGCCCCAAGGACAGACACCCGCGGGCGCTGCCGCAGCCTCGCGGTGCCGCCGGGGCCAGGAGCCGAGGAGGTGGCACCCGGCCCCGTTTCCTGCGCCCCACACTCGCCTCTGCGAGCTTGTGCACCCCCAGCCCCCGCGCTCGCCTCCGTGAGCTTGTGCGTGCCGTGCCGTGCGCTCGCCGGCGGCAGGAACCCTCCTGCCCGTCCCCAGCAAACGACACGTCCCAGGATGCACCGGAGGGTGGCGGGGAGCCAGGGAGCGAGTGCCGAGCTGCCAGCCAGCCTGGCGTGAGCCGGGGTGCTCGCGGCGCTGCCGCGCTGCCCGCCCTCCCCTGCCCCCGGGCCGCCAGGGAGGGGACGCCGAGGCCGAGGTGTGGGGCAGGAGCTCTCGGGGGGAGGCGGGTGGCGGCGGAGGCTTTGCTCCCCAGAACTCCCCAAATTCATGCCACCGCCCCAGGCGTGCCCGGCGGGGAGCGGGGGCGCGTGCCCCTTACCATGGTGCGTCCCCTCCGGCTGGCGCGCAGACCCCCGTCCCGCTGCCGCCCGCCCGCGCGCAGGCGCCTCCTCCCCGCGCTGGCGGCCGCGGCCCCGCGGCGGCGGGCGCTTCCTGCTCGGCCTGGCCGCCCCGGCTCGCTGGCAGAGTCACTTCCTCCGCTCGCTCGCAGGCCCCAGCCCTGGCGCGCAGGGGGCCGGGGGCCGTCGTGCTGAGGGGCCGCGAGCGGAGCCAGGAAGGAGGGGACGAGCCGCCCCACAACGCACAGAGGGGAAGGGGTGGCGAGGCAGGAGGGGGCGTCGGGGGCCGGGGGGACCCTCGCGGGGGGTCCGGCGGTGCCAGCAGGGAGCCACGGCCACGCCAGCGCAACGCCTGGCGGCCTGCGGGGACGCAAGGAATCGCTCCCGAATGCCCTCCCGCTGTGCCGAGCTTGCGCCGCACGGCCCCCACGGCAGTGCCGGGCGAGCCGGGCTGGCCCTGCTCCCACCGGGGACAGCGCGGTGGCGTCAGTCGTGCTGGGGACGTGCACACAGCGGGGCAGGGGCCACCGCACACCCGTGCACCGCGGACACGCGAGCTGCTGCCGACCGCCCCGGCGTGCCTGGCAGCCTCTCCCCACGCCAGACAGCCTCCTGGTCGGGGCCGGCGGCAAAGCCCAGTCGCCGGGGACGGCACGGCTCAGCCGAGCAGACGCCGCTGCCATCGGGAGGGTGGGGGTGTCGTGCCGGGCCGCTGCGCGGGAGCTCCTGGCTGCGAGCAAGGGCGTGCAGGGGGGATGGAGGCTGAAGGACAAACCTCGGCGCGCCCGGACGACCGATGCTGCAGCCGCGGGAGGCCTGGACACCGACCACAGCCGTGGGACGGGCTGCGGGGACGCTGCGGTGCACCTGGATGCGGCCCTGGAGCAGCGGAGGGAGCTGGCGCCGTCGGCGAGATGGATGCCGGAGAGCAAAGTCCCCGGCTGGCGGAGGGGAGGGAGCTGCCCGCGCCGCCATGCTTGTGCCCGGGCCTCGCACCGGCTCTGGAAGCGATCGGGCGGCGTACGCTCCGCCCGCATCCCCCCGAGACCACACACCGCCGCGCCCCAGCCGCTCCGGCGGAGCATGGCCGGGGGGCTCGGGGCAGGAGGAGCTGCCAGAGGGGCCGGAGCTGGCTCGGAAGGGGCCGGGGCAGCCCGGAGCAATGGGGACGAAGGGAGACAAAGCGAAGCGGGGCCCGCGGGCCGCACCCCCGCGCTGAGCACGGCGCTCCCCGCAGCCTGTAGCCAGAGGGGCCAGCGGAGCTCCGTCCCCCGGCGCTCACGGGAGCGGGCCGGGGGGCTGTCCCCAGGGCCGGCCCATGGACCCGCTTCCCGCTCCGTCCCTGCCGTCCCCTGCATGCCAGGGTCCTCCCTCGGGGTCCCCGGCGGCCGTCCCCCCGTGCCGTGCAGGGCCGCATCCTGCACGCCGCGCCAAAAACAATCGCAGGGGCTGCGCGGGCTTCCCGGGAGGAAACGGGAAGGCCGGCAACGTGCTCCGGATTAGGCGGCCGTGGGGGCTGGCGGAGGCGCGGCTGCGGGGGGCTTGGGGCGGCTGCGGGGGCTCGGCCCGCGCCAGGACGGGGCCTGGGGGGCCACACAGGCATGGGGCGGCAGGAGTGGGGCGGCACGCGCTCCCTCGGGGCCGCGAGGCCGTGCCGGTGCCAGGATTAACGCTCCCCGCCGGCCCCGCAGCCGGGGAGTGCCACCCTGCTGGGACCACGGGCCCACCGGCCGGGAGCCGTGCCGCCCCCTCCCCACGCAGGGCCGCGGCTGAGCGGAGCAGGTGGGGCTGCCGTGCCGCGTGCCGCCCCGGCGCCACGGCCCTGCCCTGGGCAGCCCCTTCCTGCCAGTACGGCAGCGCCCGGCCCGCCGCGCTTTCCGGAAACGGGTGTCACCGCGCATCTGCCGTGGCCCTCGCTGGCGTGGCACCCGCTCGGCCCCGGCTCCCTGCCCGCGGCGGGGGCACCCCGGGCCCTGCGGTGCTGCCAGCGCCGGGAAGCTGCGCCGGGTAGGCAGGTCCCGCCTGGCTGCAGTGGGATGGGGGCACGTGGGAGGTTAACCCCGGGGCGCGACAGGTACCGCGGCCCCTCGCACGACGGCCTGCCGGGACAGGGACACGCAGCCCACCCGGCACCGTGGATGGCATGCGCTGGCACGGCACCCACCCGAAACCGGCCTCCCCGCACCCTCGTGCCTCCAGCCCCTCAGCAGCCGCCCCAGCCGACGCCGGCGCCCCGGCTCCGGCCCTGCTGCCGCTTCCCTACCTGGGTTGGAACCGGGCCCCGGCTCACCGGGCCCCCTTGCTGCCGGCACGTCCCGGTGCTGCCGCTCGGCCGCCGCCGCCGGGCCAGGGAGGCACAGGGGAAGGGGAGGCCAGGACCCACCCCGCGGCCCTGCCCCTCGCCGGCCGCCCCGGCGCCCGTCCCCATCCCCGAGGAGGGCCAGCGGCGGGTCTGCCTTCCTGCCCACCCACCCGCTTCCTCCGCGCCGGCCGGGCCCTGGGAACAGGCGCTGCCTTTCTCCCGCTCCCCTCCCCTCCGCTGGGCCCCCGCCAAAGACGCTCTCCGCCGGGAGCCCGCCGGGCTGGACGGCCCCGTGCCGGCCCTGCCGCCTCGTTCGCTGCCCAGGGGATGCCGGTGGGGCCTCGGCCGCGGGGCCGGCTGTGCCGGGGACGCACGCTGACGCTGGGGACCGGTCCCCGCAGAGGGATGGGGGACGGCCCCGATGCACCAGAGACCTCGGGGAGCCTCGCGCCGACCCCAGTCCCGGAGCACCGGCGGCAGCTCCAAACCGGCGGCGCCCCTGCCCGAGCCTGGAGGACACGGGCTGGGGCAGCCCCATGGCCATGCCAGGGGGAAGGTGCCGGGAGAGTCACCGCCATCCATGGCACCACCCGCAGAGCCGCTGGCAGAGGGGGGGTCACACTGCTGAGCCCCCGCCGGGCCCGGCTGGGGGTGGGGTGCTGGTCTTGGAACCACGGCACAGCATGGTTCGGCATGGCATGGTTCGGCACGGCACGGCTCAACATGGCCCGGTGCAGCACAGGACAGCACGGTATGGCCCGGCACGGCTCAGAACAGTATGGCTCAGTGTGGGACGGCATGGCTCACCGATACTATGATGCCCATCCCTGCAGGGCTGTCCCCAGCCAGACCCCCTGGCTGCGCCCTCGCAGGGTGGGGGTCCGGGGCGCCCCGCGGGCCAGCGTCACAGCCTGGGCAAAACGCCCCTGACACCGGGGAAAAGAGAGGGGCCGGTGACGGCTGCCGGGCTGGGCTCCCCCCATCCCGCCAGGCCGCTGCCGGGGTGCGTCTCTGCCCGTCCCCGCGGCTGCTCCTCGGCACTGCTGCCCCCAGCTCCGGCGCGGGCAGGAGCATCTGCCTCCTCCTGCCTCCCTGCCGGCTCCTGCCCATCCTCTGCACCCTGCTGAGCCCCCTGCGGCGACCCGGCCCTGATGGGTGAGCTCCTGGCCCCACGCACGTGCTGGGAAGGGACAGCGGCAGCGCCACGGGTCCTCGGCGCCCAGACCCCCTGCCGGTCCCACACGGAGCCCCCCGCACCGGCGAGCTCCATCTCCTACCCCAGGCGCCAGCCAAGGCGGGTGCTCAGCACCCTCCCGCAACACAGCTGCCCGCTGGGTCCCTGTGAGCGGGGTCCTGGGGACCCTCGGCCGGTCCCCAAGGAGCCGGTGCTCTCGCCCAGGGTCCCCACGCCGCGCGCCGGCTCCCCTCCACGCCAGTCTGGTGCCCCGGGCCAGTGGCTGCTGCTGCGGGCGCCGGCACCGCGGGGCTCTCCAGCGGGGAGGATATTTTTAGCAGGTCACACCCGGCCGGGGCTTTCCCCGGCCTCCTGGCAGCGCCCGCGGGGCCGCGGGGCTTGCCAGCTCCGCTCGCTTGGCAGCAGCAGCCACCGGCCGGCCAGCCGGCCGGGCCGGCACCATGCACGGGGCAGGTACAGCGCGCAGCCGGCCGGCGATCCGGCAGGAGGCACCGGGAGGCGCCTGGCGCCGTGGCACCACTGCCATCCAACCTGCTCCGGACCCACCGCGCCGGAGCGGGTTCCTGGGGCCGCCTGCTCTGGTGGCCAGAGACCTCCTGGTTCCCAGGCTCCATCTGTTCCCGGCGACTTTCCCCATTTGTTCCCGTGCCAGCATTGTTCTTCCACCGAAACGGCTGCCCCCGCCCCAGCACGTACCTCCCGCCCCGCCGGATTTACAGCCAGCGTTCGGAGCCCAGCCGCCCGCTCCCCCGCCGGCTCCTGGCCCCGTGTCCCACCGCGCCCCATCTCACCCCAGCCCGTCCCAGGCGACACCGTCCCAGCTTCCCCGGCCCGCCGCCCCTCCACACGCGGACTGGGACAGGCAGCACGGATCTGGACACGTCCAAGCGCAGGATTAACCCTTTCTGCAGCCGGAATCCTTTACACAAAGGTTCTGCAACCTCCTGGCAGTGCTGGTGCCGCGGCACCGCTGGTCTCCCTGTCCCTGTCCCTGCCGTGGGGCCAGGGGACGGGGCCGCTGCCCGTGCCCAGGCCCAGGGTGACCATGTGCACCTTCCCTCCGGGGCTGCAGCGTCCAGAGGAGCCTCTGCTGCTCCTCCGAACACCGAATGACTGGTGGCATCAGCAGCCAGCGGCGTGCCACCCAGCCGGCCGACGGGGAGGAAGCCACCGCGGCTCCCCAGCCGGCACCGTGTCACACCACAGCTGGGGAGGGCCAAGCCACTGCCTCTGTGAGTCGGGGTGACCCGTCTGGGTGCCCCACTGGAGCTGGCTGCCCCGAGCACCCCATGCCACCCTGCAGCACCCTGCCACGGGCACGGCAGCCTGCGCCTGCCCCACGGCCAGCGGCACCGCCGGGGCCCTGCGTGGCGCTCCCAGGATGAGCCGTGTCAGCTGCTTTGGTGCACGGCCGGGCGCGATCCCGGGCGCCTGGGCGAGCGAGCCGGGAGCTCGCCGAGCCCCGCGCACTTAAGAGCGGGCAGCCTGCGTGGCCGGAGCTGGGGAAGCTGGCGGGGGCTCGGCCCCTCGCGCTCACACCCACCTTGTTATTACAGCTGTGGGTGCGAGCCCGAGCGCCGTGCATCATCGCCGGGGAGCCGGGGGCGCCAGCCCCCCCGCCAGGGAGCAAATGCACGGCGGGGCCCGGACTGAAGCGGCGCCGAGCGGAGCGCCGCTGCCGCCGGGCGCCGGGGGGGCGGCTCGCAGGGGGCTGCGGGGGGGGGGGCGCTGGGCTCAGGGGGGAGACGCTCCCCTCCTGCCGCTCCCCCGCTGCCGCCCCGCCACCCTCGCGCTCTCCTCCCGGCCGGAGGCTGCTGGGGCTGAGCGCGAGCGGCCGCGTGCCCTGGCACGCCGGGGAGGCGGGCTGGCCCGCGGCACGCCGGGAGCTGTAGTCTCCTGCCAGCGCGGCGCGTCTGCCGGTCGGCGGGGCAGGACGGCCCCGCGGGGGGGACGTCCCGCCGCCCCCCACCTGGCCCCCGCGCCCGGCGCCCGCTGGCTCACCTGGGCATGCTTGCGCTTCCGCCCGGGCCGCCCGGCTTTCCTCATGGGCGTCCCCGGCTCCTGCTTCTCCTTGCTCTGGTTCTCCTCACGCTCCTCTTCCCCCTGCGAGCCGGAGACAGAGAGGACGGTTACGCCGTCGGCCCCAGGGCCGGGCAGCCCGGGGTCCGGGGCACGGCTCTGCTCCCGCTCGGCGCTGGGATCGCCGGCACCATGGGCGCAGCGCAGAGGACCGTGCGTGGCCGGGCGCCTGGCTGGCAAAGCCGGAGAACTGCCGGCATCACCAGGCCAGCGGCCCCGGTGCACTGTTAGAAGGGTGACTGGGGCTCCTGCCAGGGCTTGGGCTGCGGCACGAGCTGCGGTGGGGCTGGGCACACCGGGCGAGCCCTCCCGCCCCGTGCCCCTGCGCCGCGGCCAGCTTGGGCGTACACGTCCGCTCCCGCAACTCACCGGAGCACTGCGTGTGTGGGGCTGGGGGCTCCTGCACCGCGGCATGTGGAAAGGGCTACGCGGACCCTGCGGCGTGGCGCGGCATGGCACGGCACGGCGGGCCCGCAGGGAGCTGTGCAGCTCCCTGCGGACAAGGGCGGGCAGCAGGAGCCAGGGTGCCCTCGGAGCAGGCAGGCAGGCAGCTGCCTGCTTCACTGCGCCGCCCCAGCGCGGGCGCTTCGGGGGACCCCGCGCCCCTCGCCATGCTCTGCCCCGGAGCAGCTGCCAGTGCGCCGCCACGCCGTCCCCGCTCCCTGGCGCCGTGCCCCGGCCCCGGGCGCTGGCAGGGCGCGCAAGCCGGCACGGGCGGCAGAGCGGGAACGCGGCTGCGGGAAATGAACCTGCTCCCCGCGCCGGGGCCGCAGCGGCCGCCCAAGGACCGCGGCGCGCCGGGGGCCCCGCTCCCCGCTTGGGGTGCCCGCGCCCAGCGCCTCGGCACGATGGGGCGACGCGCGTGCGGGGCGAGGCCCGCGCGGGGCCCCCGGCGCGTCCCGTGGCGGCGGCCGGGCCGGTTTCACCTGAGCCCCAGAAGATCCTGGCGGCAGCAGCCAAGGCAGGAAGAGGCCGCGGAGGGGGAGCAGGGGAAGGAGGAGAGGCCAGCGGGGGGCTGGCGAGGGAGAGGCCGGGGAGGGGATGGGGCTGGCAGCCAGACAGCGCCGACATCCAGCTGCACTCGCGCGGCCCCGCAGCCGCGGCGGGCGCCGGCCCCGGCCGCATTCCTGCCCGCCGCTGCCCTTGGGCCGGGGCGGTCGCAGGCAGCGCTGCCCGCAGCGCCGTCGGGCCGCAGCGGGCACGTCCCCGCTGGGGTCCGGCCCGAAGGTCCCATGGGGCCAGGATATGCCGTGCCCCGTGGCCCTGGCGCCCCACTGCTGCAGTGCCCCACGGCCGCAGTCCCCCGGAGCAGCTCCCTCTCAAACCCAGCCCGCGGCCCCCCGTGCCCCGCACCGTGTGCCATAGGGGTGAGATGGCGCCGGAGCCACGTGCTGGCTCAGCCACAGCCGCCATCGCGGCCCGTGGGGAGCGCGCTCGCCCCAGCCCCGCTGCCGCGTGCCACCCGCCTGCGCGTGGGGCAGGGCAGCCCCCAGCCCCTGCGCTGACCCCACACTCCGCCAGCCCCGCAGTGACCGAAAGGAGCGGCGGCACCGCGGCACCCGGGGGCTCAGCCCTGGGCCGAGCCCCGCTCCCCATGGCACCCTGGGTGGAAAGTTTTGGGACGGGTCCAAAGACGGTGTCAGGATCACGCCTCCGGCTCCGTCCCGGGGCAGGATCCAAACGGGGTCCCCAGGGGCGGATTCCCGGAGGTTCCCTGCCCCGCAGGCCCACCGCACCTCACCGTGAGGCAGAGCTGGCCGGGAGCCGGTGGCCGAGGCGAGCAGAGTGGAGCCCCCCCGGCTGCAGCCACAGCCTGGCCAGACCCCACGGCGCTGCGCTTCGCCCCGCTGGAGCCGCCCCCGTGCCGCAGTGCCGGGGTGGCCCCGCAGCCGTACAGCCTGTCCTCGCCGTGAGGCCGCGCTTCATCCAGCTCCACGGGGAAACGACCAGCTCCTGCCGCCGGCGGCACACGGGCATCACCAACGAGCCCGGGGGGCCCAGCCCAGCCCCACTCCCGGTAGCGCGAGCGCCACGGCGGAGGTGAGCCCCCTGACACCCGTCCCTTTGCCCCCCGTGCCGCCCTGGCCGCCGGCGTGCGGCTCCAGCCAGCTGCCCCACGCCGAGTTTGGGCAGGCGCCGGTGGTGTTTCCGCTGGGTATGAAGGAAACGAACGGCGGGGTGTCAAGCGTGCGGCGCCGGCGCACGGGCCGTGCCGGGTGGCCAGCTCTCCCGCGGCCGGGAGAGGATGCGGCTGGGGAGCACCTGGTGGGTGCTGGCGAGGCGAGGGGTGCAATGCCCCCCCTCCGGGGGTGCCGCGGTCCCCGGGGGGTCTCTGTGCCGTCCCCGCCCCGCCTCGCCGCCCGGGTGGCGGCGGGAGGCACTGCCGCATCCTCCCGCGGCCTGGGCCCATCCTGGCCCTGCCCTGTGCCGGAAAGGCGGTGCTGGGCGCGGTGCGCTGCCCGCCGAAGCGGTGGCCGGCTCCCCCCGTGGCGTGCGGGACCCCCTGGCACGGCCCCGGCGCAGGCCCGCAGCCCGGCCCCCCCCGGGTCGGCGCTCAGGGCTCCATTCTGCTCCCCGCGCCGCCGCACGCGCCCGCCGTGCGGAACGCGGGCCAGGCAGCCGGCCCGAGGGACGCCGCAGCGGGGTCCCCGCTGTAGAGGCAGGGAGGTGCCCCCTCCCCACGGGGACAAGCGAGCTCCCCGCGAGCCACCCCCGCCGCTGCAAACGCGGGGCAGCCCCGCCGCGGGGCTCAGCGCGGTCCCCGCACCACCGAGCTGGGGGACGTGGGGCCTGGGGCAGCAGCGGGGCTGCGGGGACCCCCCGGGCACAGCCGGCACCCCAAAACTGGGCCAGGTGCCTGAGGAGCAGGGACAAGGGCTGTGAGAGGGATCCGCTCCCCCCGGCCCGGCACAGGGGTGCCGGTGCCGCAGCCCCTCGCCGCCGGCAGCCCGCCCGGAGCCGAGTCACGTCCCCGTACGTCACCCCGCTCCCCTGCTCCCCGGGGCTCGGCCAGGCGCGGGGCTGCACGGCGCGTCCCCGACGTGCTGCGCTCCTGCGCCGCTGCCAAGCAACAACCCAGAGGGAAACCACCGCCGAGGAGGAGAGCTGCTGCATGACGCAGTGCTGGCTCCGCCGCCGCCGCGCCGGGTCCCAGCTCCCGGCCGCACCGGGCCGGCGGCGGGGCGGGAGCCGGGAGCCCTTGGCAGTGGGGGGAAACCGGCCCGGTGGGGCAGGAGAAGGCGGGTGCGGAGACCCCCCACCCCTGCATGGGAGCCGGAGCTCGGTCTCGCCGGGTCTGTGCCGAGAGCGGCCGGCACCGGTACGACCCACAGTGCCGCGGGCGCTGGCGGGCGGCCTCGTCCTCCCGGCCCCGCAGGCAGCGTGCATCCCTTCGGCAGAGGTGACCTCCGCGCGCGGCTGCGGGGGAGGCGCCGCCGCGTCCCGGCGGGGTCAGGCCAGGACAGCGCTCAGCCGGGCACGCTCGTGGTGAGCTCGCTGCCAGCCCACGTGGGTCGCTGGCACCCCGGGGATCAGCACCGGCACTGGCGGGTCCTGCTTTCGAGGGTGAGCCAGGCTGCACCGCAGACAGCAGTTGCTGCCACGGCTCTTCCCCCGCAGCCCCTCCTGCGCCGCAGCCCCGTGCCCTGCTCTCCGAGCCGGCTCTGCCACGCGCTTCCAGAATCGCACCGAAGCCCAGGGTGGGCTGCCGCGTCCACCTCCCGAGGACTGCCCGGCCACCTCGCTCGCGCTCCTGGCGCCGGTGACCCGCGCAGGCGGGCTCAGCCGCACGCACCCGACCGACTGACCGACCCCTGGTTTACTCGCCCCCCCAGCGGTGCCGAGAACGCACCTGGCACTTCCCAACGGCTCCTTCAGCGGCCGGAGCGATGGCCGGAGGACGAGGTGCACCGGCGCGGGGACCCGCTGGGTCTGACCCGGAGAGGGAGGCATGGCATGGCTGCCACGGCTGAGCCAGCCCGGAGGAACCCAGATGACCCCGACGCCACGCTGCCCGCAGCGGGACGGCGTCCAGCTGGCCGCCGGCCCCGGGCCCCACGCCTTGACCGGGGCAGGCCCTGCCCCCGCGCCCGCCGGGACGCTTCTCTCGGCGCCGAGCGATGCCTTTGCTGGCAGCGGCAACGGGAGCCGCCGCACCGGCCCGGCGTGTCCTCGCACGGCGGGGACGCCAGGGAGCACCGGGGATGCGGTCAGAGCCTGCCGCCCGCCCCGGCTCAGGCCTCCCCCAGCCCAGTGCAGCCCCTCGCCCCGTCCCACAGCCGTGCCGCGCCGCGCAGAAGGCAGGGGGGCAGCCCCCCGCCCCGAGCTGCTCTCCGGCTGGGGAGGCGGGGGGCACACGTGCCGGGGAAGGGCGACCGTCCGCCGGGGCCACGGAAGAGAAGGCGAGCGTCCACTGTGCTCCCCCCCGCGCCCGAGCGTTGCACATGGGGAGGCGGGAGGTGGGCAGGGACCCCCGACGCCCGCAGCCGGTGGGGCCCCCGTCAGCAGGCAGCAGGATTGGCACGAGGGCTCGAGCCCGGCAGTGGGGCGAGGCTATGGGGCCACCTCTTGATGCACGCCCCACGTCCCTCTCCCACTGCCCCACAGCCTGGGACACGCACCCACCGCCCACCCTCCCTGGAGCCGGGGCAGCCCCCCAGACCCCGTGCTCTCTGCCACCGCGGCAGCCCCCTCCCCGTGGCCGCGCTCGCCCCGGCCCTGGCCGCTGCCGGGAGGTGACAGCAGGTCTCTGCTTCCCCGTCCCCTCCCCGCGCTGGCCGCCGCCAGGAATAGCTCAATCCGTGCTAATCCCGGCGCAACTCAAGGCTCCCCCCGTGCGGCTCCGCGCTCCTCACGGCGGCGAGGGGGGAGCGGGGCTGGCATGCGGCAGAGGGGGCCTCGTGGCCCCTTCCCCGCACGCCTGCCAGCCAGCCTTGGCCAGGAGCGAGCCAGGCCGCCGAGCCCACCGCCACCCCGGCGCCGGCAGGAGCGGCGCCGAGTGAGCAACGGGGACGGCCGTGGCACGAGCAGGGACCCCCGGCAGCCCCCCGCCTGCCGAGAGCCGGCAGAGCCGCGGCGGGACCCTACCTTGTGCGTGTCGAGCGCCTCGCGGTCCGGAGCGGGGCTGCTGGCGTCGAGGGTCCCGCTGGACGGCATGCTGGGGAGCGAGCGCGGGCGCCCGGGACCGTCGCCTCTTCAGCACCAAAGCGGACCCCGCTGCCGCCGCGCTCCGGCTCTCTGCGCCGAGGAGGGGGTCCGGGAGCCGTCGCCCGCGGCCAGCCCCTGCGTCCCGCTGCCTGCCTGGATCCTCCTGCCCCTGCGGGAAGCAGAGAGGGCCGGGGTGAGGGGTGAGCGCCGGCCCCGCCGCCCCCCGCACCGTGCCCCGGGCCCCGGCAATTATTAACACGCCACAGCCTTGACTCAGCCGGGCTGGGCTGGGCTGGGCCCCGGCATCCCCCCCGGCCGGCGGCCGAGCCCCGGCCCCGCTGCCTGCGGGTGCACAGCACGGGGTGCACGGTGCGTGGCGCGGGGTGCACGGTGCCGGCTGCAGCGGTGCGGGAGGCACGGTGCGCGGCGCGGGGTGCGCAGCGCAGGGCGCCCAGCGTGAGCTGCGCGGCACAGGGTGCGCGGTGCATAGGGTGCTCGCTAAGGGGTACGCGGCGCACAGTACGGGGTGCAAGGCACAGAGGGGGTGTTGCACAGCGCAGGGTGCAGGGCGCGCAGTGCATGGTGTGCAGCGTGGGGTGCCCAGCGCAGTGTGAACCGCAGAGGGTGGGGTGCATGGCGCAGGGCACAGGGTGCACAGCGCGGGGTGTACGGCACAGGGCGCGGGGTGCACGGCACAGGGTACGGGGTGCACGGTGCAGGGTGTGGGGTGCACGGCGCAGGGCGCGGGGTGCACGGCGCGGGGTGTACGGCACAGGGCGCGGGGTGCACGGCACAGGGCGCGGGGTGCATGGTGCAGGGTGCACAGTGCGGGGCGCATGGCGCAGGGTGCACGGCACAGGGCACAAGGTGCACGGTGCAGGGCGCGGGGCGCAGGGCACACAGTGCAGGGTGCAGGGCGCACGGCGCGGGGCGCCCAGTGCAGGGCGCGGGGCGCAGGGCGTGGGGTGCAGAGCGCGGGGCACGCGGGGTGGGGTGCATCCCGCAGGCTGCCGGGCGCGGGGCGCGGGCTGCGGGGCGCATCCTGCAGGGTGCGGGCGCCCGGGGCAGGGTGCGGGGCGCAGGCAGGGCCCCGCGGGGCTGCGGAGGCGGCGGCAGCCCCGGCACCTGTTGCTATGGCAAACGCTGCCTGCATTAGCCATGGCCGAGGCTGCTGTTGCCTTTGGCACCGGAGCTGCAATTTGTTTCTAGAGCTTTCCAGCCGCAGCCCGTTCCCAGCCGGCGGGGTGGGGGGCTGCCGGGCGGGCAGGGCCGCCGCTGCTGGGAACGGGAACTCAAAACCCGGCACGTTCCTCCCGTCCCCGCGGCTGCCCGCGGCGGGGGGCTGCCCGCGGGGCGGGGGGCTGCCCGCGGGGCGGGGGGCTGCCCGCGATGTGGGGGGCTGCCCGCGGGGCGGGGGGCCGCAGCCTCCCCCAGCCCCGCAGCGGCACTGCCGCGTGCACGGGGACCCCCGGGGGGTCTGGGTGCTGGGCCGGGGGGTGGGAGCTGGGTGGGAGCGCGGCCGTCCCTGCCCCGGCTCCCCCAGCGCGGCCCCTCTCGCAGGCAGGGCCGGGGTGGGACGCGGGCAGGGGTGCAGGCGCGGGGGGGGTGGGGGCGTGGGGTGTGGGTTGCAGGCTGGGGGTGCAAGCTGGGAGCGTGGGATGCAGGTGCAGGATGCGGCTGGGGGTGCCAGGGACAGGACGGGGTGCCGGGGGCAGGACAGGGTGCTGGGGGCAGGATGGGGTGCCGGGGACAGGACGGGGTGCTGGGGGCAGGACGGGGTGCCGGGGGCAGGCTGCGCCCCCCCGCCCAGCCCCATGCCAGCCGACGGGAGCTGGGGAAGGGCTTCCCCGTCCCTCTCCTTCACCAGCATGGGGAGCCCCGGGGGAGCCCCAGCCCGGGGCACCGAGCCCTGTGCCGCGCAGTGCCTGCCCGCGCCCGCTCCTCGCGGAGCCTCCCCGGCCCCTGCCGCGGCCGGCCTCTGCCCCGCGCCGGCAGCCTGGGCACCGCCGTGCCCCTTGGCGAGGGGCCGGGGCTGGCACCGAGCGCCCCGAGCACCCACACGCCGCCGCTTCGGGCACCTGTCCGGCAGCCGCCGCACCACCAGCACCACGGCACGCTGTTCAGCACGGCACGGCACGGTATCGCACGCCATTTGGCACAGCACGGTGTGGCACCTCGGCCCCATGTCCCTCCCGGTAAGCTGCCTCCCCGGGGTGCTGCTCGTGGGCCCGGGGCTGGCGGAGCCCCCCAGTCCCGCTCCCGCCACGCTGTGCCTCGGCAAAGCCCCGGCTGCTGGCACAGGAGGACACGTGCCGCCAAGAAGCACCCGGGGACACCCGGCAGCACCCAGGCACCTCCGTGGCAGGGGTGCCCCAGCCCCCCCGCGGGTGTCCCCCCGCACCCAAAGACGTTGCCGGGTGCCGGTGTCCCCGCTGTCCCCGGTCCCTGCCTGCGCTGCCCTGCCGCGCTGCTGCCGGCGCCTGCCCGCACCTCCCCGCAGCCCTAGGAAATGGCTCGACCGCCCCGGCCCCCCAGCCCAGCCCCACCGCACCGGGGTCCCTCCGACAGCACCCGGGGTGCGGGCACTGCCCCCCCCCCCGGCATCCCCGGTGCCCGGGGAGCGCGCGGCCGCGAGCCGCCCCGCTTGGCGCTGCCGAAGGGCCAGCTCGCGAGCTTTGATTCGCTTCCAGCAAACATGGTCTCCAAACACACTAAAAATAGTTGGGCTGCGTAGAAACCCCGCGGCAGCCCCGGGCCGGCGGCCGCCGAACAAAGACGGGGAGAAGCCGGCGGCACCGGCTGCCTCCCGCGCCCCCAGCCCCGCCGCCAGCCCCGCGGGTCGAGCGTGGCCCCGCCAGGAGGGTACGTGCGGGTATGGCCACGGCCCCCGTCACCGTCCCCGCTCCCCCGCGCTCTTACCCGGCCGAGGCTCGCCCGCCGCGGCGGGCTGGGACGGGACGGGGGGCTGCGGTGCCGCGGCCACACGCTAGGCCGCCGAGACCCTCCTCCCGCAGCACCGGGGCATCCCCTCGCCGATGCGGCGGCTCTGCGGCGGTGGCAGCGGTGGGGGGGGGGGGACGGACAGACCCTCGTCCGGCGCTCGCCGCGCGCCGCCGAAGCGCGGGGAGGGACTCGCCACGTTCCCTCCTGCCTCCCTATTTAACCGCTCGGGCTGACCTTACGGCTGACGGTGAGCGGGGGAACCGGCAGCCCCAACCCGCGCCATGCCGCTCCCGCACGGCAGGGCCCCGGCGAGTCACGCTCGCCGCGCGGCAGAGGCGTTTCAAAGTAGGTTACCTGCGATGGATGGATGAGACACGCGGCGTTGACAAAAAAAAAACACAAAAAACCAAAAAACCACACAGCAAAAACCCGCCTTTTTTATATTTAGGGACCTCGCTGGCGCCTGCCGTTGCCGTGCTGCAGCCGGGAACCCGCAGAAACCCAAACGGCCATTTTAGGTGACGGCGAGCGGGGTCCCCGACAGCCCCCCATGCCGGTGGCGGGTGACACCTTCACTGCAGTCCCCCCCTCCTGTCCTAACGTGACCCCACCTGCAGCATCCCCCGGCGCAGTGACACCCACCGGGTTTGGACGGGGTCCCTCGTGCGTCCCCAACGCCGAAGGCGTTGGGGACGCACGAGGGACCCCGTCCAAACGCCTCTCCCGTGACAAGTGCCGCAGCGTATTATTATTGTTGTTGTCACTTTGAGTCACCGCCACCCCCGAGCAGCCGCGCTCCTCCTCCTCCTCCTCCCTCCCAGCACTGAGGAAGAAGTTCAGGATTGACTCAGAGGGGACGGGAGCCATGCCCGTGAGTCACCCCCACCCCCTGCGCCCCCCACCCCTGACTCACGGCGGGGTGCTCTCCCCGAACCCGCAGCCCCCCCCCCCCCCCCCCCCCGCGGCGTGGGTGCTGCTGGCAGGGGCAACCGGGGACACGGTGGGCGTCCCCCCGGGGCCTGAAATTTAGCTGAGCGGTGATGTACGGTTGCGCCGAAACCACCGTCACGGGCAAAGCGTTGACCTCATCCCCCATAATTATAACTTACAAGCAAAATATTTGGCCACGCTGCTCGGGGTGCACGTGGTGGGCAGGGGAGCGGCCGGCCGCCCGGCCGCGTGTGCAGCGGCTCCTGCCCTTGCCGCAGCCGCCCGGGAACCGCTGCCGGGTCCCAGGGGGGTTTCGAGAGGACGAGGCACCGGCGAGCGCTGGGGTGCAGCCTGCAGCAGGAGCCCTCCGCTCCCAAAAACAGCCCTGCTGCGGAGCGGGAACCCCGGGATGGTGGGCACCACTGAGCCAGCCCCATGCTGCACCCCAGGGTGCAACGCACGGTATCATGCTGCACCCCAGGCAGCGATGCATGGCCCCGCGCCGCGCCCCGGGAGCGATGCAGGGCCCCGCGCCGCGCCCCGGGAGCGATGCAGGGCCCCGCGCTGCTAAGCCGTGCCGTGAGCAAACCGAAACACGGGCTGCAGCCCCAAACAGAGCCAGATCGTGCAGAGCGGGAGCACCAGCAAGGGCCGGGCTCGGATGAAACTGCCCGAGGGCCGGAGACCCCGGCACCGGGACGTGGCGCCATTTTGCAGGCGGGACGGTGCAGACCCGGCGGGGTTCCCGAAGGAGCGGTGGCCGAGCTTGCGGAGCACCGGGAACGCCTCGCGGCCGAGGAGCTCGGCGTGCTCAGCTTATCGGGGGGAAAAAAAAGGCCGAGAGATGACGTGATTACGGTGAGCAAGCGCCTCTGCGGGCAGAGCCCCGGGCACCATGGAAACCCTCCAGCTGGCAGGGGAGCGGGGCCGGGAGCTGCGCCGGGGCGCCGGGGCCCTTCAACCTGGCAGCCAGGTACGGGCTGCGAGCTGGGAAGGGCGGTTAACCGCGGGAACAGGCCCAACCGGCGGCGGCGCAGTCCCGCACGTGCCGAGCCCCGCGGCAGGAGCGTGGTGGGGAAACGGGACGGCGGCTCGGCCCGACGTCCCTCCTGGCCCCGGCTCCCTTGCCGGGCGAGTTTACCCGGTGTGACCCCGTGAATCCCCATGCCGCGGCGGCACCGGTCGGAGTTCGGACGATGTTAAAAACCCAAACCAATGCACGGCCTCAAAGGCGAGCGGGGCCCGGAGCAAACCAGAGAGCAGGCACCATCTCCGTCCCCGCAAAACCGCACGCCCAAACACCACCAGCTCCTCCCATGGAGCCGGAGCCACCGGGGCACGTGTGCACCTGGCACACGCGTGTCCTGGCACACATGCACACGTGCCGGCAGTTACCTGGCAAGCCCACACGTTTTCCCCGCTGGGTGCTGCAGGGTGCCGCACGCTCGCTAACGGCCCAGTCTGCCCGGGGCAGGCTAGCAGGCAGGCAGCGGCGCAGGCAGCGGTGCAGGCAAGGCAGAGCCCGTGGGAAGGCGCCGGGCAGGGACGCGCAGATGTGCAGTCCTAAAAATACCCGCGAGAAAACCACCACCTGAAGGTCCCCGAGTGGCCGCCCCGGCGCAGCCCGGGGGAGTGGGGTGGCGGCTCCGCGGCAGCTCCGGTGGCAAAGCGGGGGCGAAGCAGCGGCCGCTGCCGGATTTCAGGCATGGACGTCGCCCGTGCCCGGCGGTCACGTAGGCAGCCAGGGAAACGTCTGGGCCACGGCCTCGCCAGCCGACGAGCGGCGCGGGCACCGGCATCCCGCCTTTCCTCGAGAGGCGGCGGGCGCTGCGTGTCACGAAAAGAGGCTCCCGCTAGGAAGTTTCGAGCTGACTCAGCACGAAAGGCCAGTGCAGGCGCGGGAGCTGCCGGGAGCAGCCGCCGGGTACGACGACATCCACTCGCCTCCGGCTCCCCGCGGCCGCCGGCTTCCCGGGCTTTGCTGGTGCGGGTCTCCCGGTAGGGGCGTCCCCGGGCGAGGGGCGCAGCTCCCGGTGCGACCGGGCGGGACGCGGGCGCCCGCTGTCGCGGCCGGCTCCTGCCACCGCGCGCTCGGCGCAGCAGCGCGAGCACCGGACGCCAATCCCGCGGTGACACCGTCTACGTCACACAAAGGGAAGAAATAAAGAAAGAGGAACTGAGCGGAGAGGAAAATTTCATTTGCCCACAGGTTCACGAACACCCAAAAACGAGGCGGGGGGGCGGGCGGGGGGAGAAAACATAGAGACGGAGGAAAGGGGGAAGCGAGCGGGCGGCCCGGCCGCGGCCCCGCCGGCCCGGGAGCCGGAGCGCGGGCGGGCAGCGGGCGGGCAGCGGGCGGGCAGCGCCCTGCCAGGCCTCTGCCCCGCGCCGCCCCCTCCCCGCCCGGGGCTGCGGCTCTTCTGCTGCCCGCGGGGGGGGCGTTTTCGGTGCAAAAAATAACAACTTTCCGCAGGCGCCAGCCGAGCCCGGGCCCCCCCGGGGCTGCGGGCAGCGACCCCGCTCCGCGGCGGGGACAGCCCCGGCCCCCAGCGGCCCCGGGGGGGGGGGCCTCGCCCGGGGCCCCTGCTGCCAGGCGATGGGGCTGGGGGGGCCGCGCCGGCCGCGTCGCCCCCCGGGCGGCCGGGCAGCCCCGCGGCGGGCCGCGGCCCCCGCTGCCCTTCAGCCGCCCGGCGCGGCGCTCAAGGACACGGCGGCGCCGCGGGGGCCGGGCCCGCCGGGCCGCGCCGCCGCCCCCCCGCCGAGCGGGGCCGGGCCGGGAGCGGGGGCGGCCGCGGGGGGCCGGGGGGGGGGCGAGGCGGGCCCGGCCCGGCGGGTGGCGGCCCGGCCGCTGCCATGTTTTCCTGCCCGGCGCTGCGCCCCCCGGGCCGGCCCGGCCCGGCCCCGCCGCAGCCCCCGCCCGCCGCCGCGACGCCCCCCGGGCCGGGGCGGGGGACACGCACAGCGGGGCGGGGGGCGGCCGCGGGGGGCGCGGGCCGCCCGGCGGGCTCTGCGGGCCGGGCCGGGCCGAGCCGAGCCGACCGGAGCCGGACCGAAGCGAACGGAGCCGAACCGAGGCGAACCGAACCGAGTCGTGCCGAGCCGAGTCGTGCCGAGCCGAGCCGAGCCGAGGCGGGGGGTGCCGAGCGGGGGGTGCCCCGTCCCGCGGGGCCGCGGGGGCCACCCGTGTCCGCGCCGCCGCGGGGCCGTTACCTGGGCCGGTGCGGGCCCGGCGCGCCGTGCCGAGCCGTGCCGAGCCGCCGCCGCCGCTGCGCTCCCGGCGAGGCCTCCTCCCGCAGCGCCGCCGCCTCCACTGCAGCACCGAGCCGCCCGCCCGCCGCCCGCCCGCCGCGCGGTCCTAGCGCCCGCCGGGCCGCGCCGAGCGCAGCGCAGCCCCGCCGGGCCGGGCCCGGGGCCGAGCGGGGCCAAAGGAGCTGCGGGCAGTGCCGGGCTGGGCTGGGCCTGGGCTCGGCTGGGCTGGGCCAGCCCGGGCGATGCGGGGCCTTGCTGAGCACAGCTAAGCCAAGCCGTGCTGTGCCAAGCCGTGCCGTGCCAAGCCAGACCGTGCCGGACCAAGCCAAGCCAAGCCAGGCTGGGCCAAGCCAAGCATAGTCAAGGGCTGTGTGGTATCGAGCCAAGCCAGGCTGGACTGGGCCAAGCTAAGCCACGCCAAGCCAGGCTGGGTGATGCAGTGCCAAGCCCAGCTGAGCTGAACAACCAGGCTGGGCCAGACTGGGCCAGACTGGGTCGAGCCAGGCCAGAGCATGCTGAGCCAACCCACGCTGGACCAGGCCAAGCCAAGCCAAACTGAGCCGCACCACGTTGTGCTGGGCTGAGCTGGGCTGGGCCAAGCCGAGCCAAGCCCAGCAATGCCGTGCAGTGCTGGGCAAAAGCCACTCTGAGCCAGGCTGAGCCCAGCATCTCCGAACCATGCTGGGCGTCGTGGGGTGGATCCAAACAGTGCCAGCCCGTGCCGAGCCATGCCATGCCAAGCCAAGCAGTGCCAGGCTGTGCCGAGCTGTGCCATGCCAAGCCAAGCAGTGCCAGCCCAAGCAGTGCAATGCTCTGCTGAGGTGTGCCAGGCTGCACCGTGCAGTGCTGAGCTGGGCCATGCAGGCTGGCCAGGCCGTGCCGTGCTGAGCCACGCGTGCCAAGCTGAGCCGCGCCATGCAATGCCACACTTCAAAGACTGTTGCCGAGCCAAGTGGTTTCATGCTGTTTCGGGCCGTGCAGGACCGTGCAGTGGCGTGTAGTGCCAACTGGAGCAGTGCCATGCCAAGCTGCATGGTGCTGTGCAGTGCCAAGCCAAATAGTGCCACGCAGTGCCATACAGGGTCAAACCACACAGTACTGCGCTGTGCCAAGCAGTGCCAAGCTGTGCCAAGCAGTGCCAAGCCAAGCAGGACCATGCAGTGCTGTGCCATGCAGCGCTGTGCCATGCAGCGCGGCGTTGAGTTGTGCAGAGCCAAAGTCTGCAGCGTAGCACCACGTGGTGCAGGTCTGAGCCGTGCCGAGCCGTGCCATGTGGGGTAGTGTCTACTTGTGCCGAGCTGCGCACTGTCACACGTTGAGCCATGCCGTGCCAAGCCATGCCGTGCTGAGCTGTGCCTGGTTGGGTACCGTACTAAGCTGTACGGCGCCATGCCAAAGCAAGCCACGCTGGGCAGTGGTGAGCTGTGCCATGCAGTGCCAAGCTGTGCCGTGCAGCACCGAGTTACGCAGTGCCAAGTCGCGCACTGCCGTGCCGAGCCACGCCAGCTGTGTGCTGCAGTGCTGAGCCGAGCCGAGCCGTGCAGTGCGGAGCCAGCCACGTGGTGCTGAGGCACACTGTGCTGTGCCGTGCCGTGCCGTGCTGTGCCGTGGGGACCTGCCCTGTACCTTGCATTGTGTGTCCCCCTGCTCAGCCACAGTGATCCACGGCGCTGCCCCACGGCGAGGACCCACCCTGGGCCCTCCCACACTGCCCCCGTGACAAGCCCAGTGCTCCCACCCAGGGCCGGTCCCGCATCCCTCTGCCCAGCCCGGGGCACCCGCTGGCCCCATCCCTCGCTCCATCCCTTCTCCCCACGCTCGTGCCAGCCATGTCCCCCCGGTCCCCTGGTGTCAGCAAGCCCTGACCCACACGAGGCATCGCCAGGCACTGCCGGGATGTTGCCGGGAGCTTCTGCTGGCTGGGCACCCCTGCCCCACGCCCCAGCACCCCACAGCAGCCCCATGCTGGGGGGGCTGGGAAGAGACCCCCCAGTTCCTGTCCCGGCCAGAGGCTGCCAGAGGGGTGCCGGGGCGGAGCGCGGACCGGAGCGTCCCCGGGGCACCCTGCGAGGCGCTTGAGTGGCAAAGGCTGGAGATGCTCAGGGCCCGGTGGTGGGCACCGATGCACCGGGAAGGCTCGGAAAGCAGCCGGCGGGTACAAGGGGTCAGCAATTAGGACGCCTTCGAGTCTCGTGGTTGTAAACACACGTGAGGTTTCCCGGGGGCTGATTCAGGTTCCTGCGGCACCGGCGGTGCCGGGGGTGCCGGGGAGCCGCGGGGAGCTGGGGGGGCGATTGCTGGGACCCTCCAGCCATGGTGGGGCTGCTCGCGCTGCTGCCCCCGACACCGCGCACACTGGGCACAGCTGCACCACCAAAGCCTGTGCTTGACCAATGCCACACGCCAAAGCCGGCACCGGCGGGTGCCGAGGATGGGTTGACCTTGGGGGGGGCCCAGCCTGCCCCAGAGAGCATCCCGGCACTGCCCGGATGAGTGCCCGGGGTCCCCAGCCAGCGTACTTGGCCCCCGGCACGGGCACAGAGGGGCCCAGCAGCAGCCGGCCGCGCTCCTGCAGCCCTTCTCCTGCCCCGGCCGTGCCGTGGCACCGCGCCGGGCTGCAGCTGCAAGAGGAGCCCTGCCGGGCAGGGACCCTGGCTCGCCTTCGGTGCTGGAAGGCGCCTAGTGCACATGGGGGCACTGTAAAATAAGACATTAATTAATAATAATAATTAATGTTGCATTCCCCTGACTTAATAGGGCCGTCTCCCTCGCCGCTCGGGGGGAGGCTGCTCCTCCCTCCCTCCCTCCCAGGGGTCTCTCGCAGGAGCCCTGCGGCGGGTGCCGGTGTTCCAGGCCGGAAAGGGGCACGTGCCCGCTGGCCCAGAGCTGTGGGAAAGGCTGCCTGCCCTGCCGGCCGACGGGCTGCCTGCTTCTGCCGGTACCTCCCCGTGCACAGCCGGCGGCAGCACCTGCGGTGCCCGCTCTGCCGCGGCGGCAGAAGGCCCGGCACGTGCATTTCAGCCAGCGTCCGGTCGTGGGGGTCGGGATGGACCCCACCAAACCCTGTGCAGGGTTGGCAGCGGCGTTGGCTGCCGACGGCCACATCGGCAAAGACGAGGGCCCGGCGCTGCGTCGGGGATCGCCCTGCGGTGCTTCCAGAGCAAGGCTTGGGTGCAGCGAGCAGCGGCGTGTCATTGCCCAAGCATGTGCGATAAGGGATCTGCCCAGCTCCCTGTTGTGCCGGCGTAGCCGGGGCCCGGCGGCGGCACGGCGTGTGGGATCCCCGGGGCGAGCAGCCCCGGCTCGCTGGCGTGGTGAGCCTCGGCTGCGGGGCTGTGCCAGGACGCTATCGTCATGCTGATTAAACCCAGCACCGCGGCTGCCCCGGCCCTGGGGCGCAGGTGAAGAGCCTTGCCGCGCTCTCCCCGCGAATGCTGCCGCAGCTCAGCCCCAGCAAAACCCATTTCTCCAGTTGCTGAATACACCCGAGGCTGCCCGGCTGTTCGGTGGTGATCTTGCTGGAGCAGCACGTGCCGTGGTGATGGCAGCCGCCGTCACTGCCTCCAGGCAGGTCTCCTCCGGCGTGCCGCCGTGGCGAGCCGCAGAGCCCTTGTTCCCCCCCGCCGCAATGGCCGCGTCCCCGCGCCCCGAGCCACCATGCGCCCTGGTGCTGTGCAAGACGGCTCTCCCCAGCCGCACCGCGCCGGCTGCTATTTCAGGATGCTGGCACCGGCAGCGGCTGCGGTAACCGCGTGCCTGCAGCTGACCTCAGGCAGGCTGACCCCAGCCGTGCCCCCGCATCCCCTTCTTGAGCCCCCTGCGGCACCGCTGTCCCCCACCGTCTGTGGCGCGGGCTGTGCCGGCGCTGGCAGGGCTCTCCCGGCCGGCTCCCATGGCCGCAGCGAGGGGCATTAGCGACGCCGGCGTTGGCACCCTGCTCGGGTTTGCTGCGGCTGCCGCAGGTGCGCTGCCGCTCCCTGCTCCTGGCTCCGGCGGAGTCTGCTTCGCCGCAGGAATTTTTTTCCATACCCCCAAAGCCCCAGCCTAATTGCAGTGCTGCTTGGCACGGCCGCCCTCGCGCCCCGGCAGAGCCGCGGCTCCCCGCGCCTCGTGCTGCAGCACTGCAGGTGACTGCGCCTGCGGCGCTGGCCGGCAGCCAGCCCGGCAGCGGCCCGGACGCGCGCTGCTCCCGTGCAGCGTGCGCTGCCTGCAGCGCGCGAACGGGCGGCGTCGCCTACGGCACGGAGCGCGCGCGGCTCAGCCGCGGCGCCGGCACGGCAGGAAGAGCCGCAGGTACGTGCGTCACCGCGTAGGGGATAGCTGCGTGTGGGCATGGCGCCGGGTAGGTATAGCCGCGCGTAGGCGTGGCTCCGCAGCGGCGTATGGCCCCACGGGTAGGTATGTCTGCCATAGGTATAGCGGCAGGTAGCTCTGGCTCCGCGTGGGTGTATCGGCACCAAGTAGAGCCTGACACATCTGCACGTAGGTATAGCTGGGCATAGGTGTATCTACATATAGGTATGGCTCCGTGTAGGGATGTCTGCAGGGAGGTATGGATGGAGGTATGTATATCTGCACAAGGGTGCACGTGGGTACAGCTACAGCGGGGTGTGGCTGTGGGTACGTATGGCTGTGGGTACCTATGGCAGTGGGTACTATGGCAGGGGGTACTATGGCAGGGGGTACATACGGCAGGGGGTACATATGGCAGTGGGTACGTATGGCAGCAGGTGGGTATGGCAGTGGTAAGTATGGCAGTGGGTACGTATGACTGTGGGTACGTATGGCAGTGGGTAGGTATGGCAGTGGGTACCTATGGCAGGGGGTACCTATGGCAGGGGGTACGTATGGCAGGGGGTACGTATGGCAGGGGGTACATATGGCAGTGGGTAGGTATGGCACTGGGTACCTATGGCAGGGGGTACCTATGGCAGGGGGTACGTATGGCAGGGGGTACGTATGGCAGGGGGTGGGTTCACAGCAGTGCCCGGGAGGGGTGAGGGTCCAGCACCGCTCCCTCCCGCCGGAGCAGCCCCGGTCCCACAGGGACACCCGGCCAGGGACGCTGCCGGGCCACGCGCGCAGCAGAGCCGGGGCTGCAAGCACCGCGCGTGGGGCGGCACGTGGCACCGGCGCACCGCGGCACCGGCTCTCCGGCACCCGCCGCCCCGGCAGGGCCGTGCCACCGCGGCATCTCGAGGGGAGCTTCGTTTCCACCGTTAATTACCGGCCCGCGCGGGTTTGCGGCGCTGGCTCGTTTCCCTGCAGAACAAGGGCTCCGTGGCCGCGCCTTGCGCCCGGCCAGGCCTTGAGCTGCGCCCGGCCTCTCTTCTGGCCGAGCAGCGCCGCGGTGCCGCTCGCCCGGCGTTAACGGCAGCTGGAGAGCGGCCCGAGCCGCGCCGCCCGCTGCGGCGCCGGGCAGCGGAGGGCGGGTTTCCCCCTCCGGGTGATCGTCCCCATTCTCCCCGCAGCTCCCGCCGCGGTGGGTGCGGGCGGCCGGGATGGGGCTGGGGAAGCGGCGGCGCCGGCGGCTCCCCGGGCATCTGGGCCGCAGGTGATGCGGGGCCGCTCCCCGTCCGTCCGTCCGTCCGGCAGGGGTGGGGGATGCTGCTCGTCACCGCGCTTCCTGCGCCGCCCCTCTCCCCCGTCAGGAGGTTTTGCCCGCGTGCCCGCGCTGGCCGGCGGCCCGGGAGGGTGAACGCCGCTCTCCAAAAAACTGGAACGGTTCCTTTTCCCCTTGACCCCCCGAAAGGGGACAGTCGGCGCGAAGAGCATTGCTGGGTCTCGGCTCCGCTCCCCTTGGCCGGGACCGGGCGCGGGCGTGGGTAGGGCCGCGCGGTGGGCTCCCGCGCGGGCTGCGCCGGCGGCGCCCCGTCTCCCCACTGCCTTGTCCCCAGTGCTCCCGGCGTCGTCCCCCACGTTGTCCCCAGTGCTCCCAGTAGCACTCCCCACGTTCCCCCCCGTGCTGGGGGACCAGTGCCGGGGAGCGGCTTTGCGCCCCCCCAGAGCCCCGCGCGCGACTCCGCTGCGGCAATGCCCACCGTGCCGGCTGGGCACCGTGAGCCGGCGCCCCGTGCTGGCGCTCCTCTCTGGTGAGGCATCACCAAGCTGGCTCCACCAACGTTCCGGTGTTTGTCGGGCCTCGCTGGCGGCGATGGGAAAGCTCCGGTGACGAGCACCCGAGCATGCCACCTCTTGTGGCAGCCGCGGCGTGCACATCCTGTTATCGCCGCTTCGGCGCCGCGCCCGGCAGGAGGAAGCCGCCACCGACCGCGGGGAAGGAGGAAATGGCCGGGGCCGATGCGGGGCACCGGGGACGGGCAGGGCCCCCTCACCGAAGGACCGTCCGGCTCTCGGCCGCCGGCACAGACCGAACCCTGGCACCTTCCCCGGGACTCTCGGTCACCGAAAAGCAGCGGGTTCGCTGGCGGGGAGGAAGGCGGGGTTAGCGGCGGGGCAGCCGGCGGCGGTGCGCACCGGAGGGGAACTGGCATTTGCCGGCGGCAGAGGGAGGCTGGACACCGGCGCTGGCGGGGGCGGCCGAGTTGGATGCGGAGCTGTGAAAGCCGGAGGGAGAAAAGCTCAGGGGTGCCGGGGACCGGAGGAAAGGCGCTGGGTGGCAGCGAGGGCACGAGAAAGGGAATTTAAGGATATGGGGGCAAGCGAAACCCTGCGGGACCATCCCCGGGTGACGCCGCTGGCCGGGGAGATGGGGCCGGTGAGTTCTTCTGCTCGGGCAAGCGGCTGGCGGCGGGCTCAGCAGAGGGGGAGGATGGCCGTGGTCGTCCATCTTCCACGCCGGGTCTCGGCGTCTCCCCGCTCCGACGCGGCCATCCTGCTCTGTGGGCCGTGCCGCCGCGGGAGCTGGCAACTCCTGTCCCCTCCGTGCTTTGCGTCTCTGGGGAGTTTTTGCGAACCCCAAAGCCCTTCGAACGCCCGGGAGCCCGGCGGCCGGGGCGGCTGGCGCAGGCTGCGCCCCTCGCTGTGCCGAGAAACCCCCATGTCCCTTGGTGCCGCTGGGCCGCCGGCGTTCGGCCTCTCCGGCCGGCTTGCCATTTTCCACGGTGGGCTGCGGTGCCCGGCGCGGCCCCCGCTGCCCCTCGCTGCAGGGGCTCAGCCGGCAGCCGCGGCCGTGCCGGGGAGCGCCCGCTCTCCTGCTCCGCCAGCTCCTCCGGCAGCCGCTCCTCCACCGGCAGCTTCGTTTCGGCTAATAGGTGCAATTATCCCCGGCTTAAATCTCTGCGTGACAGGGAGGTCAGGGCGGCTGGAGGAGGGTGGCAGCTCCCGGCGAGGCGTTTCCGACCCGCCGTAAATCTCCCGTCCCGTGGCTGGTGCAGCACCGGGGAGCCGCCGGGCCCCAGCCCGCTGCCTGCCGGGTTTATTATGGCTGGAAGTGGCGCTCGCCGGACTTGGCCTCCGCTCCGGCCGTGCTCCTGCCCGTCCCGCCGCCCCCGGCAGGGGTGGGGGTCCCCAGGGTCGCCCCGTGGCGAGCAGCCGTCCGGCCCCAGCAGCTCGGCCTCCTCACCACGTTCCGGTGACGGCTGCCAATTTGGAAGGCAGCTCCCTCCGGGGGCTCGGGTGCGGGGACTGGATTAATTAATCTCGCCAAGAGGGCGGGCACCGAATTAAGCTGGTGACACACGGTCAGCCGGTTAGTCAGCGCTGCCGCGGAGGGAGCAGCAGCTGATCCTGCCTCGGCGTGGGGGGAGCCTGCGTCACGCGCCGGGCAGCGGCGCGGCGTGCCGGGCTGGCGCACAGCGTGCCGGGCTGGCGTGCGGCCTTGCCGGGGAGGGAGGCGTCCCTCCCACGGGCAGCTTCGCCGGGCCCCGGGGGTGGGGGCGCGAGGAGCGCGGCACACCGCCCCGGCGGCGCTCGCCGTGGGCTCCGGTGGGCTGCGTGGGGTGACGTGGGGGTAAGGAGGGCGGCGGTGGTGGTGCTGGCGCGGAGGCACCCCCGGGAGGAGGCAGAGCCGCTGCAGCGGGGCCCCGCGTTCGCCCCTCGCTGCCTGGCCGTGCCACCAGCCCGGCCACCGCCGCGCTCGGGGGGGCTGCTGCCGCTGCCTGCGCCCCGCGGGTGCCCCCACCGCCGCGGCGGCACGTGTTTGCTCAGTTGCGGAGCCCTTCGGCCCGGCCCCGAGCGCCCCAGGCGAAGCAAAGCCCGAGAGCCCCGCTCCGGGGATCGGGCCCACCCCACGGCTCCGGCCCCACGGCAGCTGTGGGGATGCAGGCGCGACGCCGGCGAGGCCAGCGGGACCCCGAGGGATGCCGGCACGCTGCCGCCGTGGCTCGAGGGACCCCTGCGCCCTCAGCGCTCCCCTTGCTGTGCCGCATCCCGGTGCCACTGCCGGCGTGCGGCCGCGCCCGCTGCCGCAGCCCGGGGGGCAGAGCGGCCACCGGCCGGTGCTTCCCCCCCCCGGCTGCCCTTGTGTTCAGGCTCCTCATTATGGAGTCGCCACCGAATTTCCACATGAGCCGGCAGAAACGCCGATGGCCCCGGCGTCCCGAAGCGCGTCAGCGGGCGGCCAGGACGGACCCCGCGCGCCCCGGCCCCTCGCCTGGACACCCCCAGCCCGGCATCGTGCCTGCGGGAGAAGGATGCTGGAAGGGGCTCGAGACGTCCCAAAAGTGCCCCCCCGGCACGCCACAGCCCGCGTGGGAGTGCTGGTGGCACCGGCAGCACGTGGCGGCGCCTGTCGCCGGGGGGACACAGCGCGCGTCACACGGGGCCGCGCGCGCGCAGGACACGCGTGTGCGAGGCAGCCGGGCGCGTCCGTGTGCCACGGGCGGGTGCGAGGGCGGGCCGGCGCGGTGAGGACCGGGACCCCCGGGGAGGGGCTGCCACCCCCGCGCAGAGCCGGGCTCCCCGGCACCCGCGGCCGCACCCTCCGCCTCCCGCCCCGGCGTCGCCCACCGATAACCGTAACCGATAACCGCGCTCGGCGCTCCCCTTCTGCCCCCGTAACTCCCGTGTGGGCGCGGGGCAGGGAGGAGGAGGAGGGCAGGGGAGGAAGGGCACGGGTCACACCGATGGCTTGTCGCGGAGGAACTGGTTCCCCGCTGACGGATGGAGCCGGAGCGGCCGCTGCGGCCCAGGGTGGCCCCTCCACGGCGCAAACGCGGAGCGGCCGCGGCCCGGCCCGGGGGAAGGGGCGCGGGGCAGGCGGGGGACCCTGCCCGCCCTCGGGGACGCGGCGTCGGGGCTGCGTCTGGGAGCAGCTCCGTGCACGCGGAGGCCCCGCCAACCGCGGCTGGGGCCTGGGTGCTGCCCCACGGCAGCCGCCGGCGGGTCGCACCCGTGTCCTCCCGCCCGGCACCGTGGCAGCTGCCGGGGACACCGGGCAAGGACGGAGGCGGTGGCTCCCTGTCCCCGGCGATGGCTGGCGGGGCGCGTGGGCAGGAGGGGTGGATGCGGCCGGTTCCGGGGGCTGCCGGGGGCGCCAGGGGACAGGCGGCACCGAGCGCGGTGCTCCGCGTGCGCGCAAGAGCGCGCGCCCTCCTGTCCGCGCTGCGGTGCGCGTCCGTGCCTGCGAGGGCGAGCCGCGGGCTGGAGCGTGGGGCCCGCGGGGACCCCCCCCTGTGGGGGCCTGGGCCCGGTGGGCTCCGGGTGGCTCCTGGGGGGCTGCGGGTGCCGAGGAGGGAGCGACGCAGGGTGCTGCGGGGGGGCGCGTGACACGGCGAATGTGGTGCCCCCCACAAGCGGGGGCAACGTCCCACAGGCACCCGCCGTGCTCTGGGGTCTCTGAAGGGTGCCAGCTGGGGTGGGGCTGCTGCCCGGGCTATTTAGGGCAAGGGGGTGCTGCCCCCACGCCTCCCGGCGCGGGGGTGTGCGGGAGCGGGCGGGGGAGGCCGGGGGACGGGGAAGGGGCCACAGGTGGCACCGGCACCCCGGCACTGCAAACCCTCCCGGTGCCGGGGGGTCCCGGGCATCGCTGACGGGGTCGGGGGACGCAGCCCCTGCTGCTCCCTCTGCGGGCACCCGCTCGGCCGGGGGATGCGGGATGGGGAGCAGAGCCCCGCAGTACCGGCAGTGCCCGTGCCACCCCTCCGCCGCAGTCGGCAAACGCCAGGGCCCTGCGGGAGGATGTCGGTGCCGCTGGCTGCTGCGGCGCAGGGCGGTGGTGGCCACGGCCGGGCAGGGGTCCTGCCCGGGATGCCGCCGGCAGCGAGGACAGGTGACTGCCCCTGGGCAGAGCCCGGCAGCGTGCTGGTGCCGCGGTGGCAGAGCCGGGTGAGCCGCGGTGCTCCGTCCGCACCCCTGTGACGCCAGGCTGGGCTCTCCGGGGGTCTCTCGCTCCCGCTCTGGCCTGGTGCCGGGCTGAGAGGAGCACGAAGCCGCCCCAGGCCCGGCGGCAGCCGAGACCCCCCTGGCTACGGGAAGGGTCCGTGTCTTTCCCACCCCGGCACCTAATCCCTGACAGAAATGAGCGCCTGGAGCCGGGCAGTGCCGTGCCGAATCGGGCCGGGAAGCAGGGGGGACGCATCTGAAGCTGCGGATTCCTGGGGCTAAGGTTTCCTCTCCGTGAGCGGGGCCGGGCCGCTGCCGCTGGCGGCTCTGCCGGGGGTCTGCGGGAGCGGGGGGACCCCTCGGCGGCGGCCGCGGGTACGAGGCATCGCTGCCGGGTCCGGCGGTGGGAGCCCGGGTGTCCCGGTGGGAGAGCCACCGCCGACTGGCGCACTGGGGCTGGACGGGGCACGAGCCTCCTGCTGTCACCAGCTCTGCGTCCGGGGGGAGCCGCGGCGACGACGGCCCCGCCACTGCAGGGGCCTTTGCTGGGGGGTCCGGCACCCGCTACCCACACCCCGGTTCTCCCAGTACAGTTGTGAACGCTGCGAAGGGAGGGGACGGGGGCTCCAGTGCCGATGCTCCCGCCTCCGAGCCCGGCCCTCGCCCTTTCTGCCGCTGCCAGATGTGCCGGGCGGCGCAGGGTTTGCAGAAACATCTGGCGGGGCGGGGGCAGCCGGGCCGGGGTGCCGGCGTCATGCCGATGGCACAGATGTGGCGGGCGCCGTGGCCCCGAACACAGGCGGCTCTGTCTGCTTCCAGTGACCTGCGGCCATGACAAATGCGGTAATCTCCCGGCTCTGCCGCGCCGAACTGGCCCGCGGCAACGTGCTGGCAGCTGCTCTCGTACCGCCCGCTGCTTCGGAGCAGTCGCTCCCCATTAAAACCCGTTTTTTTGCATTTTGATGAACGTCTCCGCTTTTTCCACGTGCTGAAGGGACAAGACACCCCTCAGGGACGAGATGAGTTTATTAAATATTTGGCAGATGACAGAACATGGCTTCCGGTTTACAGGTTTCTGTTAGAGACATTCCCCACCCTCACAGCACCGGCTCCAGCGCGGCTTCGCCAGCCGCTCCCAGGGACGCTCCCGCGCGCTCCCGCAGCCGCGCGCCCGCGGTGCCAGGGATGGCGAGTGGCGCCGAGGCTTGGTGCGGTCCCCGACCCCCCGACTGCCGGGGACGCCCCGATCGCGTGGGCACGGCCGGGGCTCGGGGAGCCGGGGAGCCTCCGGGCAGGCGGGTGGCCAACGTCGCCGCCTTCCTTCCGCACATCACCGACAGACTGGCCGGGCGTGCGACACACCGCAGGGCGCCCGCTCCCCCTCCCTACCCCATGAGAACGGGGGGGTTCCCTCTCCCGGCGTTAACCCCCGGCACCGGGGCACCGGCCGGGGATGCCAGCGCAGGGACGTGGCTCCGTCCAGGTAAGAGAGACGTGCGCTTCGGTGGCATTTTGCTTTTCCCTTCAGGCAGGTTTGGCTCTTGGGAATCGCAACGCCGCATTGCCGTCCGAACGTGGCCGGCGCTGCCGGCCGGCTCTGCCTGGCAGGAGAAGGTACCGTGAGCCCCACGGCTCCGCCCCAGCACCTGCTCAGCCCAAGCGGGAATTAAAAAGGGGCTTAATTATGGGCGCCGTGGCTACGCCGCAGTGCCGGCCTGACTTCCTGGCACCGCCGTGGCACCGGCTCCGTGCTGGGCACTGGCCATCCCCCGGGAGCGGAGCAGCCTCCCAGGAAAACCGGGGCGCCCCGAGCCAGGAATCCATGCCGGGGTGGTTTGGTCAGTGCTGGCGAGGGAAATAAAGCACAGACCGGGGCAAAGCCACCGGGGAGCGATCGGCGACTCTTCCCCTACGGCCCGTCTCAAGGCACCCCCCAGGGTTCAGCAGTGATGCCCGGCACCGCGGCCCTCGCCCTGCCCGCCCTGCCCGCTGCCTGCCCAGCTCCAGCAGCGCCGGGCCCTGCCGGGCTCCGCGCCGGGCCCTGCCCGGGCTCGGGACCCGGCTGGGGAGCCCCGTTACTGACTCCTGACGAAAAATGACGGGCCAGATGCGTAACGTAAGCCCCAGATGTGAAAGCGGAGAAGGGCATTCGGCGTTGTTTGTCTTTCACCGGCAGCGGAGGCGGGCGGGGAGGCACCAGCAGGCACGCTCGGACCCGGCGGATCTCCCGCGAGCGACACCGGCACGCGCCACGCCGCCTGCGGCGCAGGCGGGCACACGTGCGCGCGTTGCACACACGCGCCCACCCCCACGCCCGCCGGGCTCTGACCCCGGTGCCGGCGTGGCTGCAGCTCTCCGGTGCCACGGAGCCGATTTCCCGGGCGGCCTCCGGGTCCCCCCGGCACGGTGCCGGCAGGCTCGGGCACCCCCGGGCCTGGGCTGCTCCTGCGGGGCTTCGGGCGAGCACGCCCAGGGCAAACAAGAACCGACAAGCGGGTTTCAGAGCTCACCGTAAGCGCGCTGGGGTGCTGGGTGCCCTACGCGATGTCCCAGCCCGTCACCGGAGGAGGTGCCTGGCGTTACCGGGGTGCAAAATGATCCCGGGCGTCCTGCCCGCTGCAGGAACCCCCTGGACAGTGGCGGCACAGCCCACACGCCGGCAGGACCGCGGCCTTTCCAGGAGCCTTTACGCTGGGGGGGCACCGGTCCCAGTGCCTTGTGGGCAAACACCGTCCTGCCGGCAGCAGCCGGCGCGGCAGCAGCCGGCACCAACCTGAAGCCCCAGCCTTGCGATAATATAAAGTGTCTGCCAAAACGCTCTGCCTGCGCAATAAACGGCGCCGAGGGTGAGGTAACGCTGAGCCCCGGCACGCGGGGCCACATCCAGCATACCGCGACGACGTCCCGGCTGCGTCTGTACAAAACCCCAGGGATCCCACCAGGTTTGCCGAACAAAGCCCAGATGCCCCCGCTGCCCCGGCTGTCACCGCCCCGGCGTCCGCCGCGCCAGCCGCAAGACCCCCGGCAGTGGGGGGGTCTCCCCAGCGTCTGCCCCCAAGCACCCGGCCGGCCGGCACGGCACATCCCGGCGGGGCCGACCGCAGCTCCTGCAGCCGCGGCCGGGCCGCGGGCTGGGGAGACGCTCGCGGCCGAGGGCCGCGGCAGGAGGCGTTGCCCGCTGGCGGCCGTGGTCGCGAGAGCGAGAAGGGAAAGTCGCAGGGCGAGTAATAACGGGAAAAAAAGCCGCCAGCGCGGCGCTGCCCCGTCCCCAGGCCTCGTGCGTAACGCGCCTCCCCGGCGGCTGCGGGACACGCGTGTTCATCCCTCCCTTCCCCTCCTGCGCCGCTTTCGGGGCCCTGGCACCTCCAAGGAGGCGACGACTTCCGCCCCACCACCCCACGTGCTGCCGCGGGCTCTCCCGTCCCCGCCTCGGGCCGCCGCGCGGCGCAGCCCCCCGCCTCCGGCACCGCCGCTGGCACGCTCCCTGGGGAACGCCCGCAGCTCCGACGCCGAACCTGGCGGGGCTCGGCCAGGCACCCCCAGGCTCTTCCCGCAGATCCCGCCGGCGCGATGCGAACCCCCCGGAGCCTCTGGTCAGCAGGAGGAAGACCCGACGCCCGCGCAGCCATAACACCTCCGGCCGCCGACGGCCTTCACCGCCCCGGCGGGTCCCCGAGCGCGGCCGTCAGCAGAACATTCCTATTTTCCATGCTCGAACCCGCCCGTAGCTGCAGCCAAAGCTGCTGCGGGTCCTAATTCAGCAAATTTCAGCTGAAAGCGCACGTGAAACCTTCCCCGTCCCCCCGAGCGCGCTCTGCTCGGCGGGCAAGAGCCGCCGCGCCGCACCAGGGTGTCATCGCCTTCGTTCCCTCGACAGCGCGCTCACAATATTTATATTCAGCTGAATCTGCGGCCACCACGTACGTTTATTTTCGCTCTGCCCAAGGGCTGGGGATGCGCCGCGAGCACGTTCCTCTGGGAACCGCGGCCGCGGGTCGGTTCAGACGGGAAGAAACGCCGCGGGCTGGTTTCAGGGTTTATCCGTTCATCGCCCGTGATCAGTATTTACAGACGCACCGGGGCGCCCAGCTCCTTCCACCAACAACATTCCCAGGCGCCGAGGAAAGATAAAAAATAAAATCGCCGGTGACTGGGACCGATGGCAACGTTCTCGAAGCAGCCATGGAAGACGAGCCCAGCAAGGATCAGCGGTGAGCTGCCGGCCGCCGGCTGCGCCACGCGGCTATCGCTAAACCGAACGCAACTGGGCTCCCGAAGGCGAACGCGGAGATGCTCACCTGCGCCCAGCAGCCGCCGCCCCCGAGCTCCAGGGACGCTGCGCGGCCGGCGGCGGAGCGGGGCCGGGAACGCCGGGAGGCCGGCGGCCCATCGCCGCCGCCGCTCCCCTGCTTGGGCACCCCTGCTCCCGCGCCGCGCCGCCCGCTCCCCGGGTGACGCATGCCATCGCCCGCGGCAGTGCCCGGGCGCCGAGGGACGGCACGGCGCTTGGAGCGGGTGGGTTTTTTGAAGGCAGAATCCCCTTCGTGCCGCGCACCAGCGACGCGGGAGGCCCCACCTCCGTTTTTCCACGCACACCGAGGGGCTGAGGTCAAGAGGGGAACGACCAGCGTGTGACGCGATGACGACACCATTTGGGAAGAAATCAAAAAAGATCAGTACGCTCAGCAGGAGCAGGGAGCATCAGCTTTCCTTTTGTTGTCGGTGTTTTTTTTTTTTATCCTCCCATAAATTGCTGGGTTTGATGGGACATCGTGTAATTATCATGAATAAACACACGGAGGAAATAGTCCATGCAATGACCTAAGAGGCGAGCGCCCGCGGGGGAAGCCCTCCGGGTGGTTTGGAGAAAGCCGCTGTCATCAGCAGGTGTTTGAGATCGGTCACAGCTGCACGATGGCGAACGCATGGGCCGAAACGTGCCTCTTCCGAAGGATGGGGAGACGTCTCTCGATCGTAAGCGCAACCCTCTGTGCCTGCGTCATCGGAAACACACAACGCGCCGTCAGCACGGCCGGCCCTGCCGGGAGCCGCGCTGCAGCCTGGCCCTGCGCGGGTTCGGAGACCAGCTCCCGCGTGGCCGCCGGGCGGGAGCCAAGCTCCCGCGCCGGGACCTCCTGAGCCTTCCGGCTGGGGCTGTGCACCCCTGGGGCCACCACCGGTGAGCTCCGAGCGGACTAAACGTGCGGCACCCACCATGACCATCAAGTGTCCTGCTGTCCCCAGAGCTCCTCACCTGGGACCCCAGACAACCTGGGAAGCAGAGGAAACACGAGCTCCTGGGGCGGGGGCACCAGGACACCAGGACACCAGGACACCAGGACCATGGTGCTGTGGCAGGTCCCCAGGTCCTGTGAGCAAGGGCCCGTGACAGAAGCCAACACAGTTGACTTTGCAAGCCGAGGCGAGGTTGGCACTCGGCATTTTTCCCCCGGAACAGCCAAGATCTGCTGGCAGAAAGCCCCATCCCAGCCCCCTCCGTCGTCGGTGAGCAACCAGAGCTGAAGGGGGGCCGGAGCCACCGCCCCGGCTGACCAGACACCGCCACCACCAGCAAGGTCCAGGAGGACCCACCACAGGTCCTGGCACCGCAAACGGCAGTGTGAGGAACTTGAAGAAGAACCACCACAGTTTAAAGGGTTTTCTTCTTTCACTGACACATCGTTTTTCATTCTTTCTGGAGGATAAAGAAACCCGAACGTGGTTTCTCTTTCTCATCTTTTCAGCCGTCTGTAACGCAGCGCCCAGCAGCGCCGGTCCTTGGTGCTGCTGGAGGCACTGCTGGGCTTCTCAGAGCACAGGGAGCTTCGCATCTCCAGATCAGCGCCTACGGGGTGACCAGGGTCAAAGCCAGCCTTTTCTCCAAAGCCATTAGACTTAAAGGGACATTAAGAAAAAAGCCACACACGGGCAGCATAAACAGCTCTCCGTTGCCGGCTGCCTCTCTAACGGCATAATTTCACTCCTTCTTCAGTTACCAGCTTGTTTCCCAGATGAGGCGGGACTTGAATCTCTAATGTAAAAACTCTCAGAAAAACTCTCAAGCCACTTTCGGGTTATCTCTACCCACCACGAAAATGGCAGCGAGGGAGAAAGGGCAAAATCCCTTTTCTCTCCTTTGCAGATTACCTTTAGAGGACAACCGCGGTGCTTTTATCATGCAAAACTGTGTTTCAGATCCATCACGCCCGATTCACCTGGCCCGCTAGCACCGCGGGCTGGGTCCGAACGGGTAAGTTAAAGATAAAAGACCTTCTCCTGTCTGGTTTCTGCAGCTAACCAACCTACAGGGTAAAGGAAAAGGTCCCAGAAAGAAGGTTGCCGGCCACACCGGTCCCCATCCCCTTCTGGCTGATTATGTGCGTGTCCACCCCATGTTCTTCTGCCAGGAGAACCCTCCTTCCCACCGGGAGCGGTGAGGGATGGGCATCGCGGCCAAGGCAAGTATCCATCCAGTGGATGGGGAGCGGGGAAAGCTGATCCGGTGCCCTCCGCCGAGCTTTGCAGCTGGGGGAGGTGGGGTGGCATTCAGGTCCTTGAGAGGCTTTGTCAGCACCGGGCTCAGGCTTTGTCCCCCACCACCATCTCCTGCCCTCCACCCACCCGTTTGTCTATCATCTGCTGTGCCTTATTATAACTTAAAGCGCAGGCTCTCTGAGGGAGAGGCTGCATTTTTAGTACATCTGGGTAGTGACCGCCACAATAGGGTCCTATTTCCCGGCTGAGGGTAGAAGTAACGCTAATAAACCAGGAGGTAACGCTGTTCTCGCCGAAGTCAGCGACGTTCTCCCACTGTCCACAGCAGGAGCAAAACTGGGTCTCGGCGAGAAAAAACTCAACGTCCTTCTGAGCGGTTGTGGGGCGAGGGGCAGGCGGGGAACCCTCCTCGTGCAGAAATGGGAGACCGAGGAGGGGGGCAGGAGGTGACCGGGGCTCGGTCCTACGCGTTGCAGGGGCGCGTACAGAGCAGCGCTGCCGGAGATGGGGACGAAAGAGATCCCCAGCCTCACCTGGATCCCTGCGCAGCCGGCGGTCGTCCGTCTACCCTGCAACAGAGGGGAAAGGCACGCTTAGAAAGGGGGTAATCTTATTTTGTGTAACATGAAAACTCTGCCCTCCCCACCTCCCGTTGCTCCAACGGGTAACCCCTCTCGGGGCTGCAAACAGCTTGAGAGCACCGGGACGAGCGGCACATCCTCCCAAACACAAGGTGGGTAGAAAGGGGCTCCTGATCTCGCCGAACCCCCAAACCCCAGCGCCGCTGGGATGGCCCGGGCCAGCCCCCCAGCAGCAGCATCAGCCCCCCACCGCAGGCTGCTCAGGACCTCGTCCCGTCTCCGCGGGTGCAGACCCCGCAGCCTCGCGGCAAGAGGCACTTTTTGGGTTCAGGCAGAATTTCCTGCGCCCGTTGCCTCGTGTCTCTTCGCTGGGCGCCAGCGGGGAGGCTCTGGCTCAGTTTTCTTCGCTCTTTTCCACCAGCTGTTGTACACGCTGGTTTGACCCCCCCGAGCCTCCTCTCCTCCGGGCTGAATGCCCCCAGCTCGCTCAGCCTCCCGCTTGGTACAGCTGCGTCAACGCCTTAATCGCTGCCATGGCCCCTCGCTGGGCTCTCTCCAGTCTGTCCATGTCTCTCTCGTACTGGCCTCACCAGCGCTGAGCAGAGGGGACGGGTCCCCTCCCTCGACCGGCAACGCGTCGCCTAAGGCAGCCCAGGACGCCGTTCGCCTTCGTCGCGCTCTTTGCTGCCTCACGGTCAACCTGGCGTCCACCAGGACCCCCGGGTTCTTCCCCGCGAAGCCGCTTTCCAGCCGGGTGGCCTCCAGCGCGTCCTGGTGCCTGGGGTTGTTCCTCCCGGGGGCAGGACTTTGCGCTTCTCCTCGCTCAGGAGAACTCCCGGAGGCTCCTGTCAGCCCCTTTCTCCAGCCCGTCCAGGTCCCTCTGGTGCATCGGCCACCGCTCCCCGCCTGCTGCCACCCGCAAACCCGCTGGGGATGGCCGCTGTGCCGTCCCCGGCCAGACGGCTGCACGGGCTCCAGTTTTGACCAGCACGGGCATTTCAACTTGGATGTTTTTGCCTAACAGATTTCACGGGGCGGCAAACCACGCGCTTGCTGCCAGCAATCTGACGGAGCAGACGACGGCCCTTTAGTGCCTCTTCCGGGGGCTTGGGGGGTTATAAACTGCGAACGGCCCATGCGTGAAGGGACCAGCTCACGGAGAGCCGCGTTCCGGGTGAGCGGTGCGGGGCTCGCCTCCCGGTCAGCAGCAGCAGCGTGCCGTCCGGGCGCCCGCCCTGGGGCAAGGCCCGGCACACGCGCGAGGTGCGGGTACGCAACGCCAGCTTTCGGGAGGGGGTGACGCGCCGAGGCTGGCCGAACAGCTGTGGGGCGACGACGAACGCAACTGGACGGACGTGGCTTTGCCGGCTCCCAACTGTGCTCTTCCGTGCCTGGAAACCTTGTAGACATCTTCTCTGGAGATGCCGCCCAATTTGTAATCCCAACCACAAAAGACGCAGCCAACTTGGAATCTTCCCGAACGGTTTCATCCTGCTCGAGCCGTACCACGCCGCTGCTACGTCGGGCGTGAGAACGTAAGCCTCTCCAGCGGGGAAGCGAGCGCGGAGGTTGATCAATTGGGACACAGAGAAATATGAAATAACTTTGAGGAGGAACTTGTGAGGAAGCCCAAGGGCGATGCTGTCCCTAGGAAACACGTCGCAGCGGAGTGCCGGTGAAGACCGGCGTGTCCCTCGTCTACGCCGGTGCAGAAGTTGGGGGATACGCGAGCTGCAAGTGATTTTTCTTCTCGTTCATTCAGGATGGGAGGGGGTAACGGGCTGACGCCGCAGCTAGGGAGAGCGTCGCTGAGACGGGGACGCGCACGGAGTCACTGCGCGAAGAATGAAGTCGGGGCGGGCGGGGCTCGGCGCGGGCGCGGGGTGCTGCTGGCCGGCCCCGTTGGCCCCGGCGTGCGGGCGGCATCCCGGCCGCGGGTCCCGGTAGGTCTCGTGGGGCGGAGAGCGAGCGCTTTCGTAACGCCCGTCCTCGACGGAGCCCACGCAAAACCCAGAGCCCGGCGCCCCGGCGCCGCGCGTGCTCTGGCGCCCGGAGGGGCTCCCATCGCGTAGGCGCGCCGCAGGAGGACCGCAGTTTACCTCCCGATCGTTCCCCGATTCTTCTGCCAGGTTTTTATCTCACCGACTTCGCGGCGTGAGGAAATCGCTCACTCCCTGGCGGGGCAGTATTTACATTCCGCGCGACGGCTTTCGGACCACGTGCTGCTTTCGGTGACACATCTCCGCCCGTCCCCCCCACCGCGATGCTGCTGCAACGACTAACAGAGCAGAATTTGTCTTACTGCGTCTCCGCTACCACACACCCTCCTTCAAACTCTTCAAAACCCCCTTCCCTATTTCCCATGCATGCCACAATGCGCATTTGGAAAAAAGCAGCAGGGTCATCTGCTAAGCATCTAAAATATTTAACGGAAGAGGAACGTTCCTCGGGCAAAGAGAGCCCTGTGGTCTTCAGCCAATGCGGTTCTGCTTTGGAAACTCCCGTTTTAGCTAAAATCAAACTTACTGCACTTCTTCCTACAAACTGGTAGCGTCTAGCAGAGATGCGCTCCTTCAGGCGAACGTGTGACGTCTAGCACTGACGGACAAACGGCATCAGGGAGCAGCGCGTTTCCAAACACCCGAACGCTTTGCAGCGCTCGCTGGGCAGGAAAACTCAGGAGAACGAGCTCTGCGGTGGGGAAGGTGCTCCCCGCCGCTTCCGCCCATGCAGCAGGAAAAGGGGCGTACAGCAAAAAAAGGATTAAAAAGTTCCGTTTTGTCGATGCTGAAATGAGGTTTGGCTCAAGCGAGACAGAAACGCCCGGGCTGTTCCAGACCTGCCCACGTCTGCTTCTCGCGCTTTGGCTTAAAACATGGAAAGCGAAAGCCAAGCGGCCCCTGAGCAGGGTCTCTTCCCCAGGAGGGCCTGGGAAGCGCCTGCGCCTTCGCTTGTGGAGCGCGGCGTGAGGAACAGATCTCCCGCGGACCCCCCCGACTCAACCGCCCGCCGCGCGGCTGTTCGCAAGGCTCGGGGCCGTGCTCCGCGCCCGCGCCGATCGCCTCCAGCCGCGGCAATGACTCTGCCAGCGCGCGTTGCGGATTCCTTCGCACCGAAGGAAGACGTGGTCTGGGAGGATTAGCGCCCAGACCTGCAAGCCGGGGACGGCGGAGACGGAAGAGACCTCCTGCCAAACCCGGCCGGGCCGACGGCACCGCCTGCACGGGACCACCCTCGGCGGGGTCGTTCTGAGCACTCGGCCAGCCGAGCCGACGGGAGGCGGTGGGTCAGCAGGGGACGGTCCCACCATCAGGAACTCCACCAGTAACCAGCCCACGCCTTGTTTTTTCCTCACACGTTCGTCTGAGCTGGGCTCCTCGCAGCACCCGGAGCCGCTCCTCCTCCTCTTACACATTTCTGTGCACAACCGTCGCTGGAAGAAAAACTTTCCTGAAAGCGGAATACACGCGTTGAAGAAACCCTGGCCACGATGTCATCTCAAGCCGTGGCAGATGCCGGAGAGAGCGCCCCGGCAGCACGGCGGTGGCCGGAGCCGGCAGGTAAACCTGGGCCGTGCCTGCCGGTGGTGCCGCAGCAGCGGCCAGGCGGGCTGCTTCCACCCGCAGCCGCCTGCGCTCCCCCGGGACGCCAAACGGAGACGGCAAACGGCTCCTGCCGAGGAGCAAGTTGGAAAACGCTTTACAGCTCAGAGACGGTACTTTGTCCCCTTACCTCGGTCCTTTCCATTCTGCATTTTTTCTGTTTCTTCTTCATCTTCTTCCTCTGCTTCAGAAAAAAAAAAAGAAAAGAAAAAAAAAAGCAAACGTGAGACAAGTAGGTGACAGAATAGATGCTTGGGGAACTTTTCTGCGGCAGCTGGTAACTGGCTTTTCCGGCATGGCTGTCGTCACAGGGGAAGCAGGACAAGTGTTCCGGCTCCAAGGAGAACCTGGATGGAAGCATCATCATCCTGCCCATGGCACGGTGCCTGCTCCCTGCCGGTGGCAAAACAGTGCCCATGCCACCCCAATCGGATCGTTAGAGGCTGTAGAGTGCTAGCTGGAAGCAGCGCCTACGTTGCCCACAAGAGCGGACTACCAGTGGACTACCACCTGGCCCAGGTGGTATCGGGACCAAAGTCCCCGCTGCGCTCTTACGTCAGCACCGTAAGACACGAAGAGCTGCACAACGCCCGCGCTGGGGAGGGAGCCACGCCATCCGGGCTGAGGTCAGATCTGGGGAAGAAAAAACGGGTGAAAACCTCGGAGGGTCCCTCCCGGCGTGGCAGGGTTTGCCCACCCAAGGTGTTCAGTGCCGCCGATGCTCCCGGCGGGGCAGAGCCACCGAACGGGGGGCAGGCTGCGCCCCCAGGGACAGGCGCGCGTTTCACGCCCGAGAGCTGGTGGTTCGTGATATTTAACTCCGGTTAAGCGGCAGAGAGTTTATGGCCAGGCTCGTATTTATGCGGCAGCGCGCGGGAGCAGAAGGTCACGTTCCTCCGCGGGCGCGGGCTCGTATCCCTCCGTGCAAGACTGCAGCGAGAGCCGTGTAAGCGGGCAGCGGTCACTGCGAGCGGCAGTCCCGCTCCCGCCTGCTGCCCTGCCTGCGAGAGCCAAGGGAGGGAGAGAGCCCTGCAGCAAAAGGCACGACTTGAGAACTGGAGCGTTCTGAATTGACCTGCTCGCCGGGGACCTTACAAACGTCTGCCGGCGCTGCGGCTGCGGCGGCGGGACCGGCGGGACCTCTGGGACTCGCACTCTGCCGACTCGGCGACGGCTGCCGGCGCGTCCGTAACGCGAGTGCCGGAGAGATCGCTGACAAAACCAGACGCGGGTTTAGTTCCGGGAGACGCGACCCGGCGCCCAGCAGCCGCTCTGGCTCCTCCAGCCGCTTCCCGCCCAGCAGTTTTGCGGGGCGGGGGCTGAGCCGCCCCCCGCGGCGTCGCGCCTGCTCCCCGGGGACCTTAAGCAGCTCAGCGGGCGTAAAAGCGCGGTCGGTGCCGGGCATTAGGCTACCAGCCCAGGAGCAGGGGCGCAGCCAGAGCTCCTCCGGCGTGCGGCTCCTTTCCGAAGGAATCCGTTCTCCGAGCTCGGGCAAGGGTGCGGGGAGGCAGAGGCGCGGGGGTGTGTGCACCGGCGTCTCACGAAACGCCCAAAACACAACGCCTGCAGCTATACCGGGCGAGCCCGGGGCTGGGGGAGGCAGCCGCTCCCACAGCTTGCCTCGGGGACAATGTGTGTTAAATCCCACCGACTCTCGTCAGCTGAGGATAACTCATGCTCTTCCCAACTTACACGAACGAAGCGACTTCAGATCCTTTCAAGGGAGCCTCCCTTAGCATCTGCCGATCCTCAAGCAGGAGGCTGTAATTAACGCCGCGCTCACTCCCTTGTGAGCCGTAACCGCTTTGCGCGGTCCCCGACGAGCCTGACGGGGCCGCCGGCAGCGCACGCCCGGGCTGTTCGCATTTGCCAAACTCTCAGGGATTTCGGAGGAGGGCAGGAGAGCCGCGGGTCCAGCCGACACTTCAGCTCTGCCACCAGCCACCCCGGGCCAGACCCTGAGCATCAGCCACGCGGCCGCAAACGTGCTCTTCTAGTAAAAGCACAAAAAAAAAAGCTACTGCAGGCATCTGTTTTGGGCAGAAGGTTTGTTCACCGGGCTGCAGCCTGGGGGAAGAGCACGGCGCGTCTTGAGCACCGAGATTTATTGAAGACACACTGCGACGGCACCAGCGATGCTGCCGTCGCCCATGAAAGCCTCTGTTAACTCACGGCTGCCTTTGCAGCCGCGGCACAGAGCTTAGAGCGGCTGAATTTACTGCTTAGCAGTAAAATATCAACCCGGCTTATAACCGTGACTCCTCCATTAAGGGCAGCGGGAACAAAAAACCTAACTGGTTTTAATACAGAGCTTGGCAAGTTTATGGGGGGATTACGTGCTGCAGCGCCCGGATACAGCAAGGGGCTGGGGGAGGCGCGGAACGGAGACCGTGAGGTTCAGTCTGAACGCAGAATGCTTTACTTCTTAAAAGAGAAGACAGCCCACAAACAAGCTGCCGGAAGCCTAAATGATGGTGCACCCCGTCGCTGACAGCGCTCGAGAGCCACGGGACACGTCCCTGGACTACAGCAGAAGCCGCCCCAGCCCCATCGGGGTGTTACCTCCACAGGCACGGTGCGAAGGCACGAAGGGAATAATTATCTTTTTTCCACATCGCTGTTTAATCCTCTGTTGCAACTGGCCTCACGTAGATTCACTACGTATTAGTGATTTCGGCATCTAGCGGGGATTCACCGCAGAGGGGTCTCGCCCGCCGCTTGGGCATCGCCGTCACTGCGTTTGGGGTTGGGGAGCCTCACCTGCAAACCCGCCCGGCTTCTGACCGGCCGGCTGGTGTTGTTAAGGAGCTCTGACCTGCAGAAGCGGGACTGGAAAGCGGCACCTCTGCTGCCTAGTAAGCGGTCCGGGACGCGCCCGCAGGCTACTCCGGAAAAGCCGCTCGGTGCTGTTGCACGGATCGGTGTGAGCGGGAGCGCGGGGCTGGGCGCGAGCCTGCTTCGTCAGCCGCCAAGGGTGCTGGCAGCCGCGTTTGTAGCCGCAGAGTATTGCTGACACTGTCGGCGACGAAACCGGTGGAAAGCCTGTTTAGCAGGTATCTGGAGTTCTCGAAGATGCTAGCTATAAAAACCATTTTTCATTTTATCATTGAAAAAATGAACACGAAATCTCGCATTACCCTTTAAATATCTTTTATAAAAACTAAAGTTAAAGGCAACCCTCCGACTTGTGGCTTCGAGCTCTCTGTTTTCCGCTGCGTGCTTATGCCGCTAAATTAACTCTTACCTGAATGAAGCTCCTTCACCAGCGACGACATGGTGTTGGTGATGGAATCGGCGGCTACCAGCAGGTCATTGCGGAGGTTCCTCCTCGTACCTGGGAGCAGAGCAGACACACAAACCGCGGGAATCGCACGTGCCACACTGCCACGGCCCCACCTCCTCGTGCCACGATGCGCAGCCGCGCGTCCCTCACCGGTGCCCACCAGGGTCCCCCCGGGACGGAGCTCGGGCGCCTGGGCGTACGGGGCCCCATCGAAGCAGCTCGGCTTAGCGGGGAGGGGGGGGCTTGCTCGGGCAGAACCCCGTCCTGCCCGGGTGGCTGGTCAGCTGCCAGACCGCGCTGCGCCCTGGCGAGGACGCTGCCCGCCGGCCAGCTCAAGGGCAGACGCTTCTCTCCCCGTGAGGCGCGTCGCGGGGTGCCGGCTGCGGTGCGGCTCATCCGCGCTCGTTGCTGGTGCAGAGTCGTTACCGCTGCCGGCGTCAGGGCTGGGGTTCGAGGGGAGTAGGAGACGACGGTAACCGAAGTCTTGCGCTCTGCAGAGCTCCTCCTGCACCGCTGGAGGAAGCAATCCTCCCCCTCGGCGTGCCGCGCAGCCGGGGAGCACGGCGCTGCGCTGTCGCCCCCGGTCACACCGCCTACTTCCAGCCCGGGCACGTGCCGCGTGCCAGCCTCTGCTCGAGGGACCCGCTCAGCGGCCTGAACGTTGGCTGCGGCTCTGCCCGAGCAACCAGGAGCGGCGAGGGGCTGCCAGCTGCAAAGGAACCGTCAAACCGGCTGCCGCCCACCAAGGAGGTGAGCGAGGGCCGCGGGAGCTGCCGCGCGTCGGCGGTGACGCTTATTGCCTCTTGCTGACGCTGGGATGATAACGGTCGTCTTCACCATCTACTCTGGTTCCCTGCGCAGGTCATTCTGGCAGAGTCAGCCATACTCCTGCGGCAGAGCATCCCGCCGACCGCAGCCCGATGGTGCAGCGCGCCGGCACCCGTGGACGCCGCAGACGTGGCTCCCCGTCCTCGCCGAGCCCCCTTTCCTCCGGCGCCTTTCTGCGCCGCACTGTTTCGGTTTCATTTGGAGGCTTCGGTGGCGTGGGGTCCTGTTTGCTGCCCTGGGGTCTGCAGCCGCAGCGTCTCAGGTCGCGGAGCCGACGGCCCCGAGCTGGAGCTTTGCCGGGAGCCGGTCCCTGCAGCGGTTCATCGGCCCCACCTCAGCCGTCGCCGCGCTTCAACTGCTCACAGAAAACGGCTCCAGGCGGTCTGCTGTCCCACACGGGCACCAGATGTCTGCACCGGCGCAGCCTCCGGCAGCACCATTTGACGCCGAGCGTCTCGCAGCGCCCCAAGATCCCAGCGTTCCAGATCCCATCCTGCCATTTACCCCAGCGAGGGCACGACGACAACACGTGTGGAACCGCCGGAGACATCTGACGGGACATCTCGCAGCTGTGCGGAGCTGCGGTAACGACAACCGCACGCCGCACGTTCACTTTTGAAGTCGGGTGCCCCTCTCGTTCCAGACGTGCTGCTCTCATCACCCAAACGCCGCGCTGGCTTTCGCTCCGTCCTCGGCGCGGTCCCCAAGGGAAAAAATGCAGATTTTGGCCGACGAGGCTGGGACCTGCCACTTAGGGGACTCTGCACCCCTTACACGATGGCGGCTACCTCAGCCAGCTCTCTAGGTGCCCTGAGCCCCGTCGCTGCACGGGACGGCCAAGCGCGGCCGCTGCCCTGCGCGGTGTTACTCTTGGGAGTGGGAGGTTGTAAAACACCGGCACATCTGCCCTGCGAAGCAGCTGGATGACGTTAACGAGCTCGTCTGGACATCTACGTGCAGAAGCCACCTGAAGCCCTCCCGGCTGGTGGTATTAAATTATTTTATTATGTGAAAACACGGAAATTTTATCCTGCTTCCTGTGTTCTCCACTTGCCTTGAATTTGCCTGATTCTGCATGATTAATACGAAAGAGCACTAATTGTGCAGATTGCCTCTCCGGAAGGATCATTCCAGGAAACCTATTATGGAGTCTGTTGACCTTTTTTTTTTTTTTTTTTTTTTAATCACTAGGTTGGAAAGGACCTTCAAGATCATCAAGTCCAACCATTAGTCCAGCGCCACCATGTCCCCTAAACCATGTCCTGAAGCGCCACATCCACACGTTTTTTGAACACTTCCAGAGATGGCGACTCCACCACCTCCCTGGGCAGCCTGTTCCAATGCCTGACCACTCTCTCAGTGAAGAAATTTTTCCTAATATCTAATCTAAACCTCCCCTGGCACAACTTGAGGCCATTTCCTCTTGTCCTATCACTAGTTACTTGAGAGAAGAGACCAACACCCTCGTCGCCACAACCCCCTTTCAGGTAGTTGTAGAGAGCGATAAGGTCTCCCCTCAGCCTCCTCTTCTCCAGACTGAACACCCCCAGTTCCCTCAGCCGCTCCCCATAAGACTTGTGCTCCAGACCCCTCACCAGCTTCGTTGCCCTTCTCTGGACACGCTCCAGCACCTCAGCATCCTTCTTGTAGTGAGGGGCCCAAAACTGAACACAGGATTCAAGGTGCAGCCTCACCAGTGCTGAGTACAGGGGCACAATCACTTCCCTACTCCTGCTGGCCACACTATTCCTGATACAGGCCAGGAGGTTGTTGGCCTTCTTGGCCACCTGGGCACACTGCCGGCTCATGTTCAGCCGGCTGTCAACCAGCACCCCCAGGTCCCTTTCTGCTGGGCAGCTCTCCAGCCACTCCTCCCCAAGCCTGGAGCGTTGCCTGGGGTTGTTGTGGCCAAAGTGCAGGACCCGGCACTTGGCCTTATTAAACCTCATACAGTTGGCCTCTGCCCATCGATCCAGCCTGTCCAGATCCCTCTGCAGAGCCCTCCTGCCCTCCAGCAGATCAACACTCCCACCCAACTTGGTGTCATCTGCAAACTTACTGAGGGAGCACTCGATCCCCTCATCCAGATCATCTATAAAGATACTGAACAAGACCGGCCCCAGAACCGAGCCCTGGGGAACACCGCTTGTGACCGGCTGCCAGCCGGATTTAACGCCGTTCACCACGACTCTCTGGGCTCGGCCATCCAGCCAGTTCCTCACTCAGCGAAGAGTAAACCTGTCTAAGCCACGAGCCACCAGTTTCTCCAGGAGAATGCTGTGGGAGATGCTGTCAAAGGCTTTACTAAAGTCCAGGTAGACAACGTCCACAGCCTTTCCCTCATCCACTAGGCGGGTCACCTGGTCATAGAAGGAGATCAGGTTGGTCAAGCAGGACCTGCCTTTCATGAACCCATGCTGGCTGGGCCTGAGCCCTTGGTTGTCCTGCAGGTGCCCTGTGAGCACTGTCAAGATCAACCGCTCCATAATCTTCCCCGGTACAGAGGTCAGGCTGACAGGCCTGTAGTTCCCAGGATCCTCCTTCCGGCCTTTCTTGTAGACGGGCGTCACATTGGCAAGCCTTTTTTTTTTTTTTTTTTTTTTTTTTTTTTTTTTTTCTCTTGCGAGAGTTTTTCTAGCAGTTGAACAAGCCACCACTGTGCTTATCACAGGAGCTGTTGGCAGCGGTGGACCGTATTTGCATCTGAGAAACCCCGAGGGATTGTTTTCTCCTCTTTCAAGACGATAAACAGCAGCATTAGTTTTCCAATTAGCTGGTGGCCTCTGTATCTGAATATTTCAACCGGAATACCATCAGGGCGTTTTATTCTACTAGCGCGGCACTGCGTTCTCCCTCTGGCCAAGTGGAAGACCAAGAGATCTCCTGCGGAGGAAACTTATCTAATCTTAAGACTATATGGTCAAGATCACTGTGATTCAATCCTTTGAAGTTTCCTGCTCTAGACCTTCCTTCGCTGATGGGGAAGCTCACAGAAGATTTGTGCCCCGGGAGGAAAGACGAGACGTTGGCATTCCTGCCCACTCCTGGGTCATGGCAGCAAGAGGTGGAACAGCACCGAGACCTTCACTCCCTTTTCCTCCTCTCCCCCACTGTGACATTTTATAAGAACCTGGTGGATAGGCAAAAGTGAGCAAAAATAATTTAAATGTGTTTGTCAAAAAAACCCAGAAAAATAAGAGTACTGCAGGCATTGCCTATAGATTTTTTGCTTCTGGGAAGTCATCGCCACCATTGACAGCAAGCTGCTGTGATGCGGCTGCTGCACGAGTTCTTAGCCCAGCCCCGAATAGGTTTATGCAACACCTGGTTCACTGCAACATGCATCTGAGGTGCTGTCAGGCGTTAAAAACCTAGGAAAAAACAAGTTTTTCACTTTGGGCAACATCAACAGGTCCTGACGAAGACTATCCCCTTATGAACCAGTCATTCAGGTAAGAGGCATGAATGAGCCCTTCATTAATTACATCAGCTCCTGCTGGAGCCAGGAGCTCAAGGAAGACAGCTCTGATGAGTGCAAACCGTGCAGAGAGCGTTTGCTTTGTCATGGCTTTTGCCTGTATCTCCGAAGAAAAAAGCAGATGGATAGAGAGCGGATCTGGATGCCAAAGCAATACTGTAAAAGGGAAAAAAATCAAGTAGGACAGCTAATGTACTACTATAATCATATGTTCATTACTCCTCGCAGCAGAAAGGAGATCATTTCATCTCTTTGTGCTTTCCTAATTAAAAAAGGAAAGGGGAAAATGATGAAGCAGATAGAGCAGATTTTCCTAGTAACCGGCAGGACTCGTTGCGCTGCTGTTCCACTTTACGCAGCCTGGAAAAAGAAAGCTGGTCTGCAAAGGAGGGAAGGAGATGCAGCTGCCAAAGAAATCAGTTGAGAGCTCTCGGCTGTACCATCAAACTTGTTGTAGAGATGAAGAGGAGGCGACTGGACCACCCACAGCAACAGATGGAGTGTTGTGCCTCTGGTATTTGGCATCTTGCCTCCCTGGAAATGCCTGCTCTGCTGTCGTTTCTGGAAGCGCTTAGAGAGATGAGGAGCTTGTTCCTACTGATGGGCTCGGAAAAAGACGTATCCTTCGCACAGACGACTTGCAGAGACTCGGTGTTTTCAGACTGGGTGTCCTCCACCACCTGACCCGTTCACCGGCTGAACCGCTGGAGAACAAGGAGCAGCCTTTCCCCCTGCGGAGTGCGGTGGGGGCTAAGGGCTCGCAGTCCTCGCCGCGGCACTCCAGGCACTCCAGGCACCAAATACCAAGTAAAAGCATTCACTGATACCTCCTGCTCCTCTGCTACCATTCGGTAGTGTCTTTGCTCACCTTCTTCTGGCAGCAGCTCGTTTAGGCAAGGAAGAAGGTCGTTCTAGAAGGATATATCCCATGAACAGCTGATAAATGCAAATTGTTACTTAAAATCTGTTTGGTTTTCAGATATTTCATCGGTTCTGGGAAGCCCGTTTTCACGTTTTCTTTGTTTTGAAAAGGAGACCGTCCATCTGACAGAGGCACCTGACATAACTGTTCACGATCTTCCCCACCCGGACTGAGAAACCACCACCTCCGGTTTTGTGACGCCGCATGATTCAACCTGTCATCTTCTGAAGAAATAAACAACCCGGCCTCTGCGACGAGGCGAGGGCTCTTGTTTACCGCGAAGGATCAACAGACAGGAGAGGCTGCAGCATGCCGGCGCTACAGGCTCCGAGACGTCCTGTGGGACTTCCCGTAGAGAACCAAGAGGTCCGTACGAAGAGTTGCTGCCTGCCGGCTGCCACCGCCCGCAGGCGCGTGACGTCCTTGCCAGTGCATCAGGGAGAGGTGGGGTTTCTGTCCTTCTTTCCTTTGTTGTCAATAAGAAGAATATAAAATACAAGTGTGTGTCCACCTCCAGCAACGTGGATCATGTCCAGAAACAGCCTCTATGTCTGTCAGAGGTACCTGGGGACACCGGGTCCTGCCGTTGTTTTACTCGCAGCTCACATCCCGGGATGCTTCTGGAGTACCGAAGATGAAGAGTTCTGGACCAGTATGGGCAAAAGAGAAGAAAGGAGCGCATAAACCCCACGCGACACCACTCCTGAGAAACACAGAGGATGCGCACCCGTTCCTACCGGGAATGGCTTCCTTTGCCACGAGTGCAGCTGAAGTAGGTAGGACTGAAGAATAACTAACTTCCCCCTCCTTTGCAGTGAGATGGTCCCTGCAGGTAAAAAAAATATTTGCCAAGTTTCTTGACATCAGACTGACCGTCATGTCTTTGCTCGCCGCCTTCCAACATCGCCAGGTAGTCGAGCCTCTTCAGTATTTGAGGGAGAGGCAGTGGTCTGCATTGAGCTGAACAGGTTTCCATTTCATATGATTGTCTTCAAGTTTTGGAGCCCTTCTGGAGCCAATAATGGCTTTGACATGGAAAAGTTTGACTTTTTTGAAACGCGTGACTGTAAAACTTTTTTTTTAAAAAGCAACAGCAGCTAAGTATAAACTCACACTACCTACAGGAGTTGAGGAATAAAAATATGTATGTCAACTGCTGCCCTGATTTTCTACAAAGCACGACAAGTTGTGTTATTCACAAATGGACAGCTTACCCGTTTGATCCAAGCACACCAATTTTACCAAAGAACCGGAGGACAAGGTGGACAGGCTGAAGCTACCTGATAATCCAGCACTCCCTGTGTCGACCTACGGGCAGTTGGCAGCAATGAGTCTAGGCCAGAAAGTGGTATTTTTTCAAATGCAGCAGGGAGTAGCATGTAGAAAAGGAGCAAAAGAAGGAGCTCTGACCACTGGAGCAAGAAAAAGTTCATTGTCCTATCTGTCCTTCTGCTTCTTTGTTACGGTCTTCTCCTCGCTTCGCTTTGCTTCACTTTTCTCCTCTTCTTCTCCTCTTCTCCTCTCTCTTCTTCTCTTCTTCTCTCCTCTTCTTCTCTTTCTCTCTCTTCTCTTCTCTTCTCTTCTCTTCTCTTCTCTTCTCTTTTCTCTTCTCTCTCTTCTCTTCTCTTCTCTTCTCTTCTCTTCTCTCTCTTCTCTTCTCTTCTCTTCTCTTCTCTTCTCTTCTCTTCTCTTCTCTTCTCTTCTCTTCTCTTCTCTCTCTTTCTCTTCTCTTCTCTTCTCTTCTCTTCTCTCTCTTCTCTTCTCTTCTCTTTCTCTTCTCTTCTCTTCTCTTCTCTTCTCTTCTCTTCTCTTCTCTTTTCTCTTCTCTTCTCTTCTCTTCTCTTCTCTTCTCTTCTCTTCTCTTCTCTTTTCTCTTCTCTTCTCTCTTCCTTCCCTTCCCTTCCCTCCCCTTCCCCTTCCCCTTCCCTTCCCCTTCCCTTCCCCTTCCCCTTCCCTTCCCCCCTTCCCCTTCCTCCTCTCTCCATTTCTCACGTTTAACACTTTTCTTCCCCCCACGGGGCTGTGGCACGCCTGTGTCTCCAGCGGAGCACGCGAGCCCTTCTGCAGGTGTGCACCCAGCCAACCGCTCTGTCAGGAACAGCCTTCAGCTGCGCTGCAAAATTTCCACTTCCTTTCTCCCTCCAAACCAGCAGAGAGGTGAGTAGCTGTTAGCTAAATACTCTGGATAAGAGGGCTGCTTGTTTTCTTGCTTTTGGTCACTGAACTGCTTTTTTCCTCTTG